>NC_052233.1:11424014-11568318 GCF_013401445.1 Tripterygium wilfordii | reverse complement strand
AAAAAAAAAAAAAAAAAAAAAAACAGCCATTCCATAAAAAGAATCCTTTAGATTTCCTTTCTTTAGAAATAACACTCATCACCTAGAGATTAACTCTAATACTTGTCTAAGAGGGCAAGCATTCTAATCCCTCCACCCTCCCCCCAAAAAAAAAACACTCTAATAAACGCAAAACTGAAGACAAAAAGATCAGACTTGGCAGAAGTTCCCTATAATCTTACGTCAATATGTTATTGCAGCGGGGAAAAAAAATTAATAATGAGAGCGGCAACCTACTTCATCCCACGTTGACCCTGGCCCGGGCCTTGACGGGAGACTCGTCCACCGTTCTGATAAACCTTCTGGTTAACATCTCCACTGCGTCCAGATGAGCCTCGACCTTGACCTGAAAGCCCACCCTCTTCAGCATCATTTCTCCCATAGCCACGGCCGCCACCAAAGTTCCCACGGTCCCTGAAATTGTTTCCTCGAAAATTATCCCGTCTGGGTGGGTACTTTCCGCCATCATTATCAGCTGAAAAACGGTCCACAATGGTTTAGAATTTGTTTCCAGTCAAATTATCTTGCATTATTAATTTCTTCTATAGGATTATCTAACAGAAGCAGCTGTTATTAGGAAGATGTAAACAATATACAGAACGGAAGCAAACAATGGCAGTTAAAAATTTTGCAATTTTGTAAACAAAATAAATAATTCTAACAGAATAAATTAGAATACTAAAGCAAAAGATAAACACGTTGAGACTTGCCTCGCTTTGCCTCAATAGGAGCTTTACGATCGCCTATTAAGATGGGAGAAGCCTGAAATAACAGGCAATGAATGTTATTATATCCAGCACCAAAGATGCTGTTAATTAAAGCTATAAGAAAAGAAAACACCAGAAGATTCAAAGTGTTGCCTATAAATAGGATTCGTTCAAAATTCCAGAGAATAATAAATTCACAAGATCACAAAAAGCCACCTATAGGACAATTTACTTAAAACACATTTGCCACTTTAAACTTTCCTGAAATTTTTTTTTCAATGCAGAATTTCCTGAACTTTGAAGTAACTCATGCAATCTCTTCGTATTAAATGTCTCAACCAAAGAAATAATATTCAGACAGTTTCACAAAGAGAAATAGTTTCTTCAAATCTCTATTTCCTGAGGTGTAACCATTGATGACAGCTCCAAGTGTGGAAGATAACTTTGTGCCATAAAAAAAATTAAAAAAAAAAAAGAAAAGTGTGGAAGATGAATGTTGTTAACTTTGAAATATTAATAAATTAAAAATGGCAAGGGCGAGGAGTCCAAATCATCTAGCTTCCCCCATGAAAGAAAATAAAACCAATAATTGCAGTTGTGCGCAAAGCATGACCTCAAAGTTGAACTGCTTAACAAACTGTCAACAGTGAGAGAAAAAATAAAATACCTCAAGAGCACTCTGAACAGAACTAGCAGATTCAAATTCTACAAAACCAAAACAGCTTCTTTGTTCCTGCATAAAGAAATCCATTAGAAAAAAAATGTAGATATTATGCCAAAAAACCTTTTTGACTTAAACCTCAATTTCTATCAAAAGCATTTTGTTTTTAAATGAACAGCATCTCATACAAACCCGATAGCTTCTGACTTGAATACCATCACGCTTAATGGCCCCAAATTTTTCAAAGACCTCTCTAAGCTGTTCGACTGTGGCATTCATGGGTAATTTTGCCACAAATATGGAATGACCCTTAGCTGCTAAGAAGAAGGAAAACATTGCAGACAAAATCAAAAAACATGAAATCTTTTGAATATTTTACCAGAATCCATCAACAAACATTCATGACTAAAAGGAGTAGCAAGAAACAAAGTCTCAGACCTGCATTAAAATTATTTCTCTCATTATTTTTTTCAGGGGCACTATTATTAACTGGCACCGATGTTTCAGGTGCTGCAGCAGTTACACGTGGCTGTTCCACAGGTTTTGCAGGCGGAACCCTCACATGGAATGGAGAAGCGTTACCCTTCAATGCATGTACCTGAACCAACCATAACAGTAATAAGTCAATTAACTGTGACGTTGATGCTCATAAGTCATAACACACCAACTGCCGTCTACTCACTATCGATGCATAAGTCTTTTTGGAACCATCCTCCAGGACAGTAGGAGCAGTTTTCTCAATGACTGGGAGGGTATCAACTAGACTCCTAACTACTTGCTCATCAGCAGGAGCAGCTATTTCCTCTAAGACTTCTCTATCTCCATTGGTCAGTGAATGGCCAACTTCTTCACTATTATTAGTATCCTCCTCCGCAATAGTAATTGAGTGATTTTGAGCAGGGGGATTGGGGACATGAACTGGTTCTGTAAACATAAGTAAACATTAAATCATTTGCAGAAGGATAAAAAAGAATACAACACCCATCCCCCAAGCAACATCAAAGATGAAAAGACCCGCAAAACACGAAAGAAAAACTCAAAAGCACATTAAATCCCACCAGAATCTGGAGTCAAAGGAGCAGTTGGAGCACCTTCTTCATCAACACTGTCAACTGTCACCACATCTCCTGGTTCCTTTGCCTCAACATATCTAAAGATATCATTCAGCACAACGAATCCATTTGCTTGCGGGGCCAGAAAGAAAGTCTGTGAAAATTGTTTTCTCGTATTGTCCTCTCCGGTGAAAAAACCAGTCACTAAAATAATCACCCCGCCATTATAAGAAGCTTGTGCATCAGCAGTCAATATCTCAACTCTGCTGTAGTCCATGGACATAATGAAATCATTGATGACCTGTTTCCATCAATAAACAGTGAAAAAACATTCATCGGCACATGAAACAAACTTGCACCATCACAGTTTAGGAGCTGACAATACAAACAAGTGATATCAATGACCAAACTTGTTGAAAATAAAATCATGTAGACCCAGAAGAACAAAACAATGAACCAACTATGGAGGAAAAAATAAATGCAATCATTAAACAACATCAGGAATTTGTGTACAGAAAGAAGACTAAATTTACGAAACTTACTTTCATGGATGTGACAGAGGTCATCTGACCATTGACTTCAGGCCTGCTAAGAACACTGGCTTCCTCGTAAAATTTGTGAGCCAGCTCAGGAGATTCAGACAGAACAGAATAATACTGCTGCACAAATGCATTCCCCACTACTTGTGGAGCGGGAGAAGAAGAATCTGCCTGAGTTTCCATGACCTGCATAAGAGGGAGGGAGAGTAATTTCAAGGCTGCATTAAAAAAAGTGATTACAAGGCATTAACAAATGCGGAAATGAATCACTACAAAAACTTGATGGATATATCAGTAAAAAGAGAATAGAAAATAAACACTAAAAGAAAACTAAGAATCTAAAACTAAACTCTTACAGCAATACAAATACCATATCAAGAAAACATAGCACCCCAAATCAAGCACTATCTATCAGAGAAACATGCTTTGGCGGCAAAAATAGAGTATTAATGCTCAATCATTTGTTTTTCTTTTAATGGAAAAGAATAATGCTCAACATTTAATAATATTGAATAAGATTAGGAATCACCAGAAACACAAGCAGACTCAAAGTACAACACACATTCCGCAGCAACTTCACAATATTAAAAGAGTGGCATATATTCCAACAAGTCCCCTATCTTTTGAATAATTTAGAATGGTTATAATCATCCAGCAGAGGCATAACATACAAGTCAAGCCACAAACTTTCAATTGACGAACTTCATCCAAATAAAAAAAAAACAATAATCAATTAAAATTAAACATGTATATTCTGACTTTGGATTAAGACAAACAGGTTATACACTATTACTTGATTGAGTCACAATCAGGAACGAAACACAAACACAAACACAAACACAAACACAAACACAGAAACAACACAATCAAAACCACACTCAAACTAGCTGATGCAAGACAAAAAGTCCAAAATATTAAGGAAAAAAACCTGCTTGCTCCACTATTACTTGATTGAGTCACAATCAGGAACGAAACACAAACACAGAAACAACACAATCAAAACCACACTCAAACTAGCTGATGCAAGACAAAAAAATTCCAAAATATTAAGGAAAAAAACCTGCTTGCTCCCCAACATACACTTAAAAATAGAGTGAATAGTGAATCCTTAAGATGCAAGTGACCTGAAGAGAGAATCTTTAACATAAAGTTTCGACTTTTAACAAAAAAATCACGGAGACAATTTCAATCTTCAAAGGAATAATCTAAAAAGCAATCGAGACAACCAGAAGATCATACAGTCATCGCCACGGTAGATCTAAAATACTTAAGTCACTAAACCACAAAAAGAAAACTCAAAGCCCAATGAATGCTTCAACAAAAGAGCTGTAAAAACAAAACCTGTCAGAACAAACGATCGATCTACCATCTATCATCAATCATCGAAAGCAAACTTTGAACAATAAATAGCGAATCGGAGTCAATGATTAATTGAAACCTACCTCTCTGCAGATTAATCAGAATCTCTCGCGGAGAGATTCACAGGGCCGCGGAACAGTACAGAGACGCACGCTCGCTACTTGAGACTTTAGAGAGAGTACAAGCGAGGCGGCTGTTTGGAGAATCTCTCAATAAATAGATTTTGTAATTATAATAGAGAATTTTCCCAAAAAAACCTGATCTGGATCTGATATGGCGCTGGTCCACACTATTTTTGGTATGGTTAAATCAGTAGATCATGGTCGATTTAAATTTGTTGAACCAGATTAAATAAGTTTGGATATAAATTATATGTCTGAAATCCAATTTCAAACATAAAATTTGTATCCTATTTAAAATCAGGTTTCAGTTCAAACACATAAACCTTGTTCGATTTATTTGTTGGACCCTAACTCGTATTAGATTATTATTCAATTTACTTGTTTGGACATTAACCCGTATTAATTTACTGTTCGATTTACTTGTTCTGGATTTAAATTAATTTGGGTTTAATCAATTAATTACGTCCAAAATTCAATCCGGAATAAAATCCGCACATGTAAATATTTTATAAACACATACTTTTGCCCGACTCATAACGGATTTTTTGCCACCTTAAATTTAAGGGTCATGGTAGATTGGTACATTGACCTCTTTTGTCCCTCCCGTGATGAAGCCATCAAATCTCAGCCGTAGAACCAAATAACCTAAAAGAACAACTGAATAAAAAATGTGTTTTCACTTTTATTTTTTCATGTGTTTTTTCTGATTTTGTTTATTTGGTGGCCAAATTATGAAATTTATTTTCGTAAATAAGAAAACTAAAAAAAAAATTTAAAAATCGAAGACCGGTAATCTGATTATTTGAGTATTTGTGCCGCCGGTGAATGGAGGTTACATAAACCCTGGAGAAACTCTCTGCTCTGTTCCTTGGGGCTCTCTGGTCTCGGCTTCAATGGAAAGCTGCGGCAGCGTTATCGGTGACAACAAGAATGAGATTCAATGGAGCGCTGAGGAAGCCGTCGCTGGAAACGCAAAAGCACTCGAAGCTCTCAGAGAACTCATCACCTTCCCTCTTCTCTATTCGAAGGAGGCACAGAAACTACATCTCAAAGTATAACAAAGACTTCTTCTTTATTAATTATCCGGTTATGCTTCTATTTCGTTGATGATTGTTGTTGCGCAATTACTTTGGAATTGAGTTTGCTAATGGTGGTTTTTACTTTTGTCAGTGGCCGCGAGGCCTGCTTCTGTACGGTCCACCGGGCACTGGCAAGGTATTGAACTCTCTGAACTAATGATTTTGGTATTTTCTCTCCTTGACAACCACTGTTTGTTTTAGTTTCGATATTTTAGCAATTTATGTCCTTTTACTGTGACAGTGGATTAATAGCTTCTGTGATTGAATTTCCGAGTTGATTTTCTCTTTGTTGTTTGTGGAAGCTCTAGTTCTTTTGGGTTCATCGATTAATAATTAGTACGGTAAAATAAAAGAACAGTTGAAAAGTTGCTTACTTAGTTATTTATCTATTATTTAGTTCATATGTTTTTCTTGTCATTCTTTTTCCTCTGGATTCTATTGATGGAATTTGATCACATATCTTGTTATGACATTTTTCGTATTGCCAGACAAGCTTGGTTCGGGCAGTTGTTCGTGAATGTGGGGCACATTTAACCATTATCAGGTTCCGCATTCCTTTGTGTCTGAATGTCGTTGCTTTTATTCTTAGTCTTCCTGGTGATACTGAGCGTCGTGAGCTATATATTATCCTTTTTCCATTTTTGTCGAACTCTGCTGAGTTGATTCTGGATTTTTGCTTTCTGTTTTGTTTTTTCATGGTATGTATTCCAGTCCGCACACTGTTCACAGAGCACATGCAGGAGAAAGTGAGAGGATTCTTCGGGAGGCTTTTTCAGAGGCAGAATCTTATGCAATATCAGGCAGGCCATCAGTTGTCTTTATTGATGAAATAGATGCACTATGTCCACACCGTAATTCTAGGTGCGGAACTAACTGTGATATTTAATAGACTATAGTGTATCTTGAGTACTTGACCTTAGACCTTATTCTCTATCTTAACCTATTGATATCTTTTCCACTAGAAACTAAGACTTTATCTGAGTGTCCAAAAAGCTCATGTTTTACTCTTACTCCAATAGATGCTCTATGTCCAACTCTTATTCTCATCCCATTTGTGTGCCCACTTGCCCATGGAGGGGCTCATGAATTGCAAATGTGATGTTCACTAGCCTCGGTTTTTCTTAAAAAAGATTCACAGCAATCTGAAATATGCCAAAATGGCTGACTTGCTTACTATTGTTGATGATCTGCATTGTTCTACATATATATCCTAGATTTATAGAAGTTCATATGTTTCTTTTTGGTTTGTCATCTTGATTAGGTTAAGGTATATGTGACACTATATAATTTTATGTTATACTTCAAATGCAGACGAGAGCAAGATGTTCGTGTGGCCTCTCAGCTCTTTATGTTGATGGATGGCAGTAAGCATGCATCTACATCTGTTCCACAAGTTGTTGTGGTTGCCTCAACTAACAGGTTGACATCTTACTGGCATTTTTTAGTCCTCAATTTATTAGATAGTAGTTGGAAAACTTTGGTTTGTTACATCAACGTGTATGGGATTTATGATTTTTTTTAAAATTTTTTATTTAAGTACGAGCTTTATGAGAATAGGAATCTATAGTCTGGATTCCAGTCATCCTATTTGAAGCTTTCCTGCAGTATCTACGAAAGTGATGTTACATTGCTGGGTACACCATGTTGCTGCTGGCAATCATCCCAAATTAACTTTAGGATGGTTTTTTTTTTCTGCTTTCTGTTCTTTGATTCCCGCTTGATATTTTTGTGGGCATACTGCTTTACTTGTTGTGTTGCAACCATTTTGTTTCTTCTTTCTTGCTGAAGTTTTATCCTGCTTATATCTCTTCCTTATATGCCTACTTGCCTAGGTAATCATAGAGCTGCTTGATCTTAATTATAATTTAACTTCTATAGGTTTATTTGGCATTTGCAAGATAACTATAAATGTGCCATTCAGAATTATCCTTCTATTGTCTATTTGATTATGTTTTCGGCTTATCATTTTCCCCTTGCAAGAGTGGATGCAATTGACCCTGCACTAAGAAGGTCGGGGCGTTTCGATGCTGAAGTAGAAGTTACTACACCTACTGAAGAGGAGCGGCTTCAAATCCTCAAGGTAAAGATTATTTGAAATTATTTTGCAGTTGATGGGATCATTTACTTAGGTATCTATCGGTCTTTATGTTGAGCTGCTAAGGTTTTTCATCTCAAATACTGTTTACCCCGTTTTATTTGATTGACTGAAGGTGATGATATGCTGCAAACCCATAATGTTTTTTGTCAACTGTTGTTCAGCTTTACACTAGAAAGGTCCCTATGGATCCAAATGTTAATTTGCAAGCCATAGCTTCATCTTGCAATGGGTATGTTGGTGCTGATTTGGAAGCTTTATGTCGTGAGGCTGCCATGTCTGCCGCTAGGAGGGCATCAGATGGTAATGAAAATGCTGGTGTTCTTAGCTTATCAATGGGAGACTGGAAGCACGCCAGATGTGTGGTTGGCCCCAGCATAACAAGGGGTCTAATTGTTGAAATTCCCAAGGTTTCTTGGGAAGATATTGGAGGACTAAGAGATTTAAAGGTCTGTAGCTCATCATATTCACTTTACATTGAAATTCTCTCCAGAGTCAAATCATGAAATGCTCTTTATGTGGGCAGAAAAAGCTGCAACAAGTAGTTGAATGGCCTATTAAACATTCTGCTGCATTCTCAAGGCTAGGAATATCACCCATTCAAGGAGTTCTTCTGCATGGGCCTCCAGGATGTTCAAAAACAACCCTTGCGAAGGCTGCTGCTCATGCTGCCCAAGCTTCTTTTTTCTCATTGAGGTTTGATTCTATTTTCATGTTTCGACTGGGAATCAGTACACTCATTATATTGATATTGGCTTTTTGTGGGAAATTTATGATTTGTGAGTCGAAAAATGGGATTAAATTCCAATCAAAACATGATGCTTGTACTCCATAGAGGCTGTTTGTGGAATGCATGATTTTAGTTGTAATTATATTGTAACGCTGAAAGTCAACTCATGTTTCAGTTTATCTGTGCTCTAATTTGAAAAAAAAATTACATCTTACAAACTTGAAGTCCTATCAAAAGCTTCTAATAAGTTGCAAACACTGGGTTCAATACCATCAGAGAACCAGAAACTTAGCGTGTTAAACCAACTATCTCAAAACTTTCCCGTAGAACCCTTCTATTTCTTTACATATAATAATTTGCTTCAAAGTTGCCTCATCTGTAAGCTGTAAATAACTATTGAAATCAACATCTGAAGAATCCTTCGTAAGGGGATTATCTGCTACACTTATCATGCAGTATAGTTTGTCAAAAGATTTTCTGCTGCTCTCCTAAAAGGGTCAAGACTGGACAAACTATTTTAAATGCATATATACATGCATACTTTTGTACACGCACGCAAAAACATAAGCACATAACAAAATAGTGCAAAAGAACACAAAATTCTTCTCAAGCTGACCTATGTAGCCACCTTGAAATTGCTTGGAAGACGAAGAGTTTTTCACCTTGACATCCATGTGAACTCTAGTAACTTCTCAAGTACCTTCTTGACTACTTGATCGCAACCTTTTGTCGGTTTTTTTTTACCGTTGTTATTATAGTTGTATGTGGTTTAAGAACTTATACCTGTAAATCAGTGGTGCAGAATTGTATTCAATGTATGTCGGAGAGGGTGAAGCATTATTGCGTAACACATTTCAGAGAGCACAACTAGCAGCACCAAGCATAATATTCTTTGACGAGGCTGACGTTGTTGCTTCCAAGCGGTTAGTGTGCTACCTCTATGTTCTCAGATACTCCATATTACGAATGAAGAGTAAAAATGAGCATAAAATTTACTATCGATATGATTCCCTTTTGGGGTTTGCTACAAATGTAAAATATTATCAATTCGGAGGACCTTCATGGTATTATTTAGAATACTCGATAGAGAGAAGTATCTACCTCTTAATATTGTCCCACTGGTAATGAAAGGGGATTCTGCACCAGCTGTAAACTTGTAGGTCTTGGGTTCAAATATTGTCTAACGTAACTTCGATTTTACTGATACCAGCATCTTACGAGTGGTGGCTAATATCCATGGTTTACCTCTAAATGATCTCTACTTGAGAACTTATCGTGGGCACATCTTGAAATGATAAAACATATTCTCATCCTCTTAAAATGGAATTTGTGGTTCATATTTTTTTCACAGATTGTTTTTATAGACTGCATCAACTCTACCAACAAATATCCATGCAGAAGTTCTAACTCGTAAATGCTTTGCCTTTCCTTTATGGGTAGGGGTGGGAAATCAAGCAGCAACATTACAGTTGGAGAGAGGCTTCTATCTACTTTGCTGACTGAAATGGATGGTCTGGAACAGGCTAAGGTAATTATTGCTTTTATATACTTTTTGTTCATCTATCTGAGAAAATTAGCACGAGAAACCAGAGATACTCTTAATCTACATTCATGTGTGCTATTCATTTTTTCAGGGAATTCTTATACTGGCGGCTACAAATCGCCCTCATGCAATTGATGCTGCACTTATGCGTCCTGGGCGCTTTGATCTGGTACTAATTTTTGTTCTCAGTGGGGTTGTTGGTCATGATTAGTGTTGTTCACTTGTCATCTGATTTTAGAAATGGTAAAATTTTAAATGTGTTTTGAAAACTGGGTCTCTCCACCAGGTGCTTTATGTGCCCCCGCCTGATCTAGAAGCTCGATATGAGATACTTCTTGTTCACACACGTAACATGAAAATAGGCGAAGATGTTGATCTAAGAAGAGTAGCAGAAGATACCGAGCTCTTCACAGGGGCTGAGCTGGAGGGTCTATGTCGGGAAGCTGGAATTGTAGCTTTGCGAGAAGATATGTCTGCAGTTTCTGTACGTAATCGCCATTTCCAGACAGTAAAGGAGTCACTAAAACCAGCATTAACAAAAGCCGACCTTGACTCATATTCATCATTTATGAAGACGAAATCTTCGACATCATCTAGCCTGGTCAAATCCTTTTCCAAAGAGGAAGATAAACTCAAAAAACACTTGCTGGCTCCAGGTTTCTTGGTGAAAATTGGTGTTATGTGCATTGTAGCTCTTCTTGCTACAAAATATCTTTCCCTTGGACATTATGTACCGGCTACTTGAAATAGTAATCATCCATCTTGATGTAAAAATGAGCTTGTCATTGTAGGTGATTCTTTACTGTGGCACCTTGTTTGCTGTCATTGTAGGTGCAAATTCTGCATTAGATTATTACGTATTGTGTTAAAAGTGTTTGTTAGCATTATTTGGTCAAAATCAACCAGTCATTGAGGAACATGTGCATGCATATGCCATTGCTCCCAATGTGTTCCAATGCCCATGTATATGCTTACCATAACAACCTACAAGGTAATATGAGAATCTGTAGTTTCTTGTTTTTTTTTTATTATACTTGAGTGCAAGTGAACAAGTGACTATATGGCAGATGACTCTGGCTTGTTGTGATCTAAGAAGTCTGAACATATATTGTATACTCTGGCAATTTTGGGTTATTATTATTACATCTGTGACCAAAATAATTAAACAGTAATCACAACTTATAGTCCATTAATTTATAATATTCCAACAAAAAAAGTATTCCAATAGTGATATTCTAATAGTGAATCTTTGAATTGTGTAGAGTCAGAAGGGACTGAATCCAATTCCCACTCGAAGTAATATTCTCATGATAACGTGTTGGGTTTTGGTTCAATTTATTCTATCATCATGTGAAAAACTTTTGTACACGAAGGGTTGACAGTCCAAATTTAGGCCTAAATCAGATATTCAAATGATAAATTTGCGACCTCCCGTTGTCATTTAATTCAATTTATTATGTCATTGTATGAAAAATTTTTGTGCACATAGATCTTAACGGTCGAGTTTAAATCGTTAGAGAGATGTCAGGTGCTTTTCGGTTAAAAAGAGAACAACAGTGATTTTGGTCGCGGTCTCTGTTTGCATCTAATAATATACGTGCTTATCCATTTAACTCCCACATTTCACTCGCTCTTCACTTGCTCTGGGTCTGCTCTCTTCGTTTCCTCTTCCGTGCAACCACCCCTCCGCCAGATCTGATCCGGATTTGTTCAGGTATCCATCTCTTACACCCCTAGCCCTAGATCTTTGCTTCTACTCCTACCTTTGAAGCGCTGTTTTTATGATGCTTAATTTTTCTTTCTTTGTGAATTTGCAAAAGTGTAAGTAGTCGCAATAGTACTGCAATTACATGCTCTATCCTTTTTCGGATCTGTTTTTGAATTTAGACCGTGGAAAACATTTCATTAAGATACTTCTTTGGTTGATGCTTTTAAGCGCAACTGTTTGGTTTAATTTGTTGCGATGATTAGTTTTGTGCTTACGGCAAGAAATGCAGCACTTTAGATGTCATGGCGTTATATGTGAGAGTGAGATTCAATTTTTGTATTGCATGTGTAGAGTAAGAAACCATGGTTAATTTTTTTATTTGAGCTTCTATATCTTGATAGCATGAACTCTTATTTTGAGAAGTCCATTTAGCTGTTCTATTTTTTGTGATTTTGTTTTCTGAGCTTCGAATTCCTTTTGAAAATACCCACAATATGATTATTCATCTTCTTGGATAAAAAAGCCTTATTGTTCTTATTTGTTTAAGAAGTGTGAAAAGCATGGGCCGTGGAGTTAGCAGTGGTGGAGGGCAGAGTTCACTGGGATATCTTTTTGGCAGTGGAGAGGCACCAAAAGCGGCCACTGAAAACCCCCAACCGGCTGTAAATGAAGGGCAGGCTGTAAACAATGGGCCTCCTTCCAAGCCTGCTGCTGCTCCTTCTAAACCAGTAGATGCTGCTACGCAGATCCCAGCTGGTATCAACAGTATTTCTTCAAACAACTATATGCGGGCTGATGGTCAAAACACTGGCAACTTCCTCACGGTACAACTGTCCATGATTGCTTATGCTAGTTTCCGTTTGTTGTTTGCATAAGGTTCACATTAGTTGCTAATACAATATGGAGATGCTATTAGGAATAATTTGCCCAGTTTTCTGGTAGTTTCTTCTTCTTCTTCTTCTTCTTCTTTGAATAAAGTATTGGACTTAAAAGAATTACATATGGTCTCATATTGGTTGTTAGAAATAGATGGTGAGCTATCACTATCAGTTGAAGCTCTCAGTTTCGTGAATTTGCTTGCTTGTTCCTTGTTGTAGGTGATATGAAGACTAAATATGTTTTTTTTCCCCTCCAGAAGACTGAGTATGGTTAACAATGTCATCCCCCAACTACCCCCACCCTTTCCTTCCCCCATAGACATTGGAATGCTTATAAAGTCAATAATTTCTTGTCGATGGTTTTTTTTTCTTAAGAATTAAGGAAGTTGTGGATGGAAGGAGAAATTCAAAAAATTGGGAGAAATCTCTAGATGTGCGAGGGAATAAAAAGAAGGTGACTGCTCTGTAAATTATGAATTCTGATTGGGAAAGGGAAGGGTGCGGAAGGGGGGGTAAAAAGAATGTGATTGCTCTGTAAATTCTCACTTGCATGTAATATATGGGGTTGTGCTAGGGGAGAAAGTGGTTGGAGGAGGGTCAGTATCTCTATTTTGAACTGGAAATGTTGGAGGATTTGACCTTTTCTCCTTTTCTTCATTCTTTTATTTTTCAATTGAATCGCCGCTTATCTCTGTTGCATCCTTGTTCTTCCATTCCCTCCATTCCTATTTGTTGTCCGATGATAGGTAGTTGATAAGAGAGCTGATCTGGTCAGAAAATGTTTCGGATTAACCACATTAAGTTGACTAAGTTTACTTTAGCACCAATCTCTCTCCTCTCTCTCAAGTACACAGGTTGTAGTGTTTCATCACACTTATTAAAAGAGTAGGTTTGACTGTAAGAAACCAAATACAGCTTCAGATACTTCATTAAGGAAGCATTATTCAATGGGATGCCTAGTGGGGTAGGAAGGACCAACTTCCTTACTTTGCTTCTCTATCATGTTGCTGTCGCTGTAGAATGCATTGCCGTTAGGTTTCCTTTGCGCTGTTTCTTTTTATTTGTGTCTTCTTTAACCATTTTTTTTTCTCTCCTTAACCATATATTGTGTGTTGTTTGAAATACGTTGTTTTTAAAATGTGTTTGGATGACATCATAAATTATAAGTTACAAATGCTAATTTGTGAATTTGGTGACATAACTCTTAATTGCTTCGCAGAAGATGCTTTACTATAGGAGTTCAACCAGCACAATCTGATTTGAACTCTCGTGAATTGTGATAACTTTACATTTCAAAATGTTTTTAGTTAAAAGGTGCAGCTAAAAAATAGAACAGTTGAAACTGCAATTTTCCAGAGAAGTTTAATGGGAAACTCAAGCTTGAATGATGGTTATTTATGTAATGCCTCCTCTACTCGGTCTAAGTTTCTAACAATCTATTTACAATTTTGTTTGCTTACTTTTCATTAACCATTCATGCAAGTTGTTTGTTCATTTGAATTTTTTTTAATTTTTTTATCATTATGCTCCAATATGTTTAATGACTCGAACTTTCTTGCTTTATCTAGGATCGACCATCAACCAAGGTCCATTCTGCTCCTGGTGGTGGATCTTCTCTAGGTTACCTCTTTGGTAACGGTGGTGGCTTTGCTAACTGACATTTTCTGTTATCTCAAGAATGAAATCATATCTTTGTAATGGAAGTACCGGTTAATGATTTTTGTTGAACATGACGGTCGTAAGAGGCAATGTCTTCGTCTTTGATATCAACAATGTAAACTTGTTGCATCATCTGGTGTAATATATGGTTGTGGTGTTGATGGTTTGGATTTTATTCAATCGCAAAGTTATATTTTCCTAATGCATAGTTCTGTTTTACCTTATTATGGACATGTTTGCTGATTTTTTTTTTGGCTGATGATGTAATCCACTGAAAGCATAGTCCATTGGACTCCACCCCCAATGGTATGGACTTTGGTGGACTCTACCTGAATGGTACGGACTCTATCTTTATAATGGATAATGCTTGAGACCCCTAATAAAGTGACCCCAAAAGACTCTCATTTAATGTGAAGGGATTGGATGTGAAGTAGGTTTTATGTGTGTTTTTAATCAATGATTATTTTAATGTCACATAGATCTGAAAGACTTTTGGGTTCAAATTTTAAGGGTTTCTAACATTATCCCTTTATAAAAAACTCACGGACCACATGCGATATTCATAAATCACATGGCCGGTTTAGAGTCGGTATGAAAATAATGCCAAATCAAGGATGTATCGTTATGCTGATGTTGATCCACTGACTGAGGTGGTTATGCTTTATCTAGCACTGAACAGAATGACACTCCCAAGACCAAAACCAAAACCAAAACCAATCACCCACAACAATTTACCTTTGCAGAACCAAGACAGAACAAAGACAAATAAGATTTCACTAACCCATTGATGTAGCACTATTTTCATAAGTAAGAGAGGGTGTCATATACAAAATGAGGAAGTTTTGGGTCCAAAATCTGGAGATGATTCCATATATAACAGAAATGCATCCACCAACTTCCATTTTAGTTCCCAGCAACCAAATACAACAAAAGTACTGTATGCTTCTACTTCATTCAGTAGTATAAACAGCATCACAGGACCACCGTTCTAAGATGACTCTGCAAGTGCCTTGTCGATTTCCTCTACATGATTCCGAAGTACATTCCACTACACAGAAAGGAAAATGATAAGCAATTGTCTCAATAACCATTGCGGCAAACATAATGTTATTATAACACACATACCTGTTCCATATTGAGTGAGATACCTGGAAAATGCAAACATATCTGGGTCAGGTTACAGATATTACATGGAAACTTAACTCTTACTTTGCTACTGCAAATACCAAATATACCGAACATACCACACAATTGCCAGATAATGCCTTATTTGCAAATCATTAAAAGATGGAATAGCAACCATTAAAAAGAAGATACATTGAAGGGAAAGCAACTTGCCAAGTACGTCTTTCGTGAAGTCTTATTGGTGTTGCCAAAAGCACACAATTGAAGCACAAAGCACACACGAGCAACAAGAAGCACATTTTCATCTTAACAGAGAGGTACACTAAAAGGCGTGCATCTCACGCAAGCATTTGAAATTCGCTCAAATGCAAAGTGCATGCTCATTTAGGGATTGGAATATGCTGCTATCTGCAGCACACACACATAGCATTCTTCAGCAAAAGGTTCAACACAGAAATGATTAACCATTTATCACCATACAATTTAGAGAAGTCTTGAACCCACGGTAACAAT
This sequence comes from Tripterygium wilfordii, assembly GCF_013401445.1. Classification (NCBI taxonomy): domain Eukaryota; kingdom Viridiplantae; phylum Streptophyta; class Magnoliopsida; order Celastrales; family Celastraceae; genus Tripterygium; species Tripterygium wilfordii. The sequence goes on along the minus strand of NC_052233.1, from coordinate 11,552,509 downwards.
TCAAGTGAGGAAAATATATAAAGGCTGCAACAAGATATTCGGGCTTCAATCCACTTGCACTGATGGAGTGTGGATTAGGTTTATCATCAATCCACTTAGTGCTCACACAATAGCTTCGGCAAATTTCCCAACTAGAAAATGTTATTTGACCTCACCCAACTTTACCAAACAAGAAACAATAACATATGGCCCCAACATAAGTTATTTAGAACGGTATTGCCAATTTGGTAAGTATCGTACAATTCCTCTTTTGCCAAGTACCAGTGAGCCACTTCATGTTCAAAATGCCTTCAACTGCCCCAATATGACAGTAAATTGATTACGCTAGCAGCCCTCAATCCAAATTACTTGTGCACATTCAGAAGTACTCCTTGGCCAAGTTAAATATTCCATAGTTGCTGGCTTCATTTGGCCAAGAAAATGACAAATTAGAGGGGACATTCCTCTGTAAAAGTCTACTCACAGCCAAACCTCACCAAAACACAAGCAATTGACAACCCTAGAACTTACAAGAATTTTCACAAACCTATCTTAACAAGGAAACCACATTGATTTACAAAGACAATACAATCCAGTATCATGTACTTACAAATGAAACCAAGACTCAAAGAGTAAACCCTAGAATAAAGATATAAACACAAACCAGTAAGAGAAGGCAATAAGATACAAACCTTTCTTGCCAGGAAATTGCTTGCCATCTTTGATATAGAACTCGCGGATATCGATCCACACTTTCCCTTGCCAGTTCCTCACAGACACTCTCCTATTCTTCGATATCTGTACAAAAGAACACAATAATCACATTACAACTACAATCGAATAAATCCTAATAAACACACAAATTCGCGTTAATATACATACATGTAGTCAAAATCACCTACCTCGCAAACAACAACGTCATCGGATTCATCGGATGACTGAACCTTTGAAATCTTCTTCCGCGTATCGTCCGATGCGTAACCCTCGTCCTTCCTCTTTCCTCTGAACGATGACATCTAGCTCTTCTGGAGGAATAAATTGGTTACTTTGCTTGACAATGTTCCAATTCGGCCGGACAACTCGACTGCGGTTGACGCGGGGGGCAAACCGGGGATGTACAAGGAGCTGGAAGAAGATGAGGATGTAGAAGAACTCACTCGACTGGCTCCTTGGGCCTTGTACAGTTGAGGCCCAAAACATGATTGCGCTTAAAAATTTTAACTCTGGGCTTTCTTGACGTGGGCTCTACCTAAGGCGGTCCAGGATTGGGGCCCACAGCCCCTTGACATGACAAGTTCCCTTATTTCCATTCCAGGTGGGCAAATTTTCACATGCTCAGCAACGGCCACACTCGAGCTGAAGCTCGTTCTACTGTGGTGGAATGGATCGCCCGCCAACTTCTAGCCGGACCCGAAGACCCGCAACCAAATCCGAACTCTACTCCACAGTTGTGATCCACGACGACGACGAAGACGAAGAAGAATATGTTTCTGAAGCCGAACAAAGAACCTTTCGAAACGCATTCTCTCGCGACAAAGACGATGACAACATCTACGCCACGACAATATTCAAAGGAGACTCTCGGAACGACATCGAAAACGTGGAGGAAGAAGATGATTCCCTTCCTCCCCTTCTTAAACGTCTTCCGAAGGACTTTGGTGGAGGTTCTCTCCTTGATGACGACTACGACGACGCTGGTGATTTCGGCACCATGATCGTCAAAACTGACCGCGGACGCAATCGCAGTTACGGTAAAAACCTTTCTCCATCTTCGTTTTCTCCATCATCAATGGCGGGATTGAGGAGGCCTTTTGACTTGCCGTACGCCACGAAGGACGGTGGTGATGATGACAGTGGTGAAGGAGATGGCTTTGGGACATTTTTGGTGAGATCTACATTAAAGGCGAGCGAGAGAGAGTCGGTGAGCGAGACTGTTGTGACGAGGACCGGTGGTGGTGGTGGTTCGACAATGGGAATGGCGGTGGCGAGTATGCAGGCGATGGGAGAGTATGGGTTTGGGAGGCGGCAGAGAAAGACGAGTAACTCATCCTCTTCGCAGGGAGATGACGCGAAGCAGAAGCAACAGTTGACAAGTAAGGTGTCTTCCAGTTCAATTCCAGAGAGTATCACGAGGGAAGATCCTACCACTAAGTACGAATTGCTCAATGAACTTGGTGAGTTTCTTTTTCGTGTGCCGTCTTATTAGTTTGCTGAACTTGAGTTGATTGACGCATACTCGAGTCAGAATTTATCTTGCGGATTTTTATTATGTTTGACTGGATTTTCAGGCTTCATACCAAGTGAAGATTACTTTGCAGCGTAAATTGTTTTCCTGAAAAAGTTAACTATTAGCTCTCTCCTTTTTTCTCATATAGTTGAGTTATATTGGCTGCAAGAAATATTGTTTGTTTATGAAGACGTTTGTTTAGAGAGTGGATTTTAGTCTACTTTCTTAGCCATACAAAGTTTATTCGAATTTAGAATTTGTTTTTCGGAAGTGCTCAGGTAAGTAAGCTGCAATTTGCGTATCTTTCTGATGTTGCTACTTCTGAGTATGATCTTTGTTGTGGCAGGGAAAGGATCCTATGGGTCCGTTTACAAGGCTAGAGACATAAGAACTTCAGAGATGGTGGCTGTTAAAATAATACCTCTATGTGAAGGGGTGAGACTTCATTTCTCGTCGTTTTATTGAGTCATCGGATTGGTTGAATTACTGTTAACGAGTGCAGCTGTTCTTGGTATCCAGGAGGACGGATATGAAGAAATTCGTGGTGAGATAGAGATGTTGCAGCAGTGCAGTCATCCTAATGTTGTCCGCTACCTTGGAAGCTACCAGGGGGAAGAATATCTTTGGGTAGGGCCTAAAGTATTCATTGTGATTAGTGATTACATCACTTCAAAAAACTAGCTCAATAAATTTAAATATGTAGGTTTCATTCTTGTAACTATTTTCCTTCATTCATACTTCTTTATTTGTGGTTGGTTGGATGAAAATATTCTTTGCCGTGGCAGATAGTGATGGAGTACTGTGGAGGTGGAAGTGTTGCTGACTTGATGTACGTTACTGAAGAGCCTTTAGAGGAATCTCAAATAGCCTATGTCTGTCTGGAAGCTTTGAAGGTATGATCGAATACAATTTGTGCTGGTGTGGAAAATGAATTAATTGGTTGCCTATTACATGAAGGTATGGTTGTCCTTTTGCTTTGTTGCTTGTATTTTGTCTTGAGAAAGCCGCTTACAACAAGCAGCAACTTTCTTCTTTCATTCTATAAGTACGATATCCTGTTTGCATTGAGAAAAATGAAAACTAAAGAAATATGAGACCAGTATGTGTGTGTGCTTTAATCATGTATGAGCATGTATGCTTTGCTCTACAGTCAAAGCTGATCGTGATTGATGATCTGTGTTATGCTAGTTAGGTTATCGGACTAACAACTGTATTTTTCTGCAGGGACTAGCGTATTTGCATACAATTTTCAAGGTTCATAGAGATATAAAGGGTGGCAATATCTTGCTAACTGAACAAGGGGAAGTTAAGCTGGGTGAGTACATATCATCATGCATCTTATGCTGGCCATATATGGTTTTATCTAAACGTAACCAAGAAACTCCTTGTACGTGAAACCTACTGCTTAGTGATGATGAAGCCAATAATGGAGCCCATTTTCTGAATATATTGCTACCTCAAAGTAAGGATGAACCTTAACCTAGTGGTAGAGTAGCTTCATTTTAGCCTTGGTAACGTATTCAAACTACAAAAACATCCTATATGCAATTTGGGTGTTGGGCTGTTATCGTATTCCCTTTCTTGACCTTGCCACAATTGTGGAACCCTGTGCACTGATGTTTCCATGTTTCTTGGAACCTGAAGGAAGTTAAGATTTGAGCTCTTCCAAAGATTTTTCTTCAAAGTTTTGTGTATAAATGCTTTGAAATTTTTTTAAGACCCGTTTGGGTTAGCTTTTGGACACCCAAAGTGTTTTTAATCTTTTTTAATCCTTTTTGAATTTTAATAAACAAAATTTAAAGGTGGCCAAAGGTTTTTTTTTCCTTTTACTTACTCTCCCCTGTAGTTGCAACAGAGTACACAGGAGCTTCTTTTCCTGACAATATTTTTGAATTAATGATGAAATTTACGAAAAAAGAAGCATGCATGTTGAGTCCAAAAGCTTACCATTTCTCCATAAATAAGTTCTGCTCCGCTGGGTGTTTTGGTAAAATAGTATACTTTTACAAGGTATGTCTTATTGTAGCTTAAATGTGATGTTCATCACATACTTGTCACAAAAGATTTTTGAAAAATTTTTAGACCTTATTGCTCTGCTTGGGGTTCTTGCGAGGGTAAGGGGCGTTTCCAGATGCTTTAACCTTGACAGAATGAATATCTTCAAATGTAGTGTTATCTTAATGATGATGTGGGCAGGTGACTTTGGGGTTGCTGCTCAACTTACAAGGACCATGTCAAAGCGCAATACAGTATGTTATTTGCCCAACTAATTTATAGCCTTTATGCTTTTAACCCTTTTGTAAAGCAAAAGTTGCAGTGAACGCATTTAAAGTTTCTAGGTACCGCTCTCAATATCTGGATATGCTACCAGTGCTTTGGTATATTAAATAAATATCTGGTATTATGCTTAGAGTATTTGATATCCTTGGTTGCACTTGGTTGGTGCCTTCATAGTGTAATCTTCTTGGTTCATAAGAAAAAAAGGATCACAAGTGCCTATCCAATTTTAAATGCATGAGATGATATGATACATGGTAAAGTATATAGGCCTAGCAGTTCTATTGAAGAATACAAGATGGAATAGTTAGGGGCTAGTCTTTTATTAACAAAGTTAATAGAGGATATCTGTTGCATATTCACTGTGAAGTTGGAGGGAGATGGGATACTCACTGTGAAAAGCTACTTCAGAGTAACTAGCCAAACATTGAATACCTTTTGATTTGCATTGAAGGGGCACTCATGTGCATCTCTGTGTATTGTTTTATCCTCTTATCTGTGCTTTTGTCTTTTAAGGCTTAAGTTTGCAAATAGGTATGTGTATGAATGTATTATAAATGGGCTCCAAGAAGCTGGCATTGGACACACCTAAACGATTATTATATCTGTTACACCAAAAATAAGTTTTCATCCTTATCCTTCTTACATGCAACAGTAAACCGAGAACCTAGTGAGTCACCCAATTTATCTTTTGGTAGCTCAAAAGGATTCTGTGTGCCTCAAAAACATTAGTGTTCCTCTCTCTCTCTCTCTCTCTCTCTGTCTCTCCAAAGGTTCCGTAGAATGGCTGGAAGGATTGTAGAAATTACAATTTTGTTGTCTTGTACATCTGCACCATTATATTCATCCTTCCCGATGTCATTTATATGTGTATGATACCGATAAGTGTTTTCCTCATTGTTTAAAAAAATATATTGGTGTTCTGTTGGCACATATGTTACTGCGCAAATTTTGTTTGCAGTTCATAGGCACTCCACATTGGATGTCTCCAGAAGTTATACGAGAAAGTCGTTATGATGGGAAGGTATGTCTCCGTCTGTCTTCATAGATGTGATGTTTTTAAATTTTAATTATCTCATTCTTTCATTCTACAATAGAATTAGGCAATGAAATTTCCATAACCAAGTAGATGTGGGTTTACGTACATGGTGTATAAAAGTTGCAATTTTCATGAGGGTGCATAAATTTGTCTCATATGCCCATGGTTTGATCCATTGGAAAAGTTTGTGAATATATTCTTGATTCAATATTGTTAAAGGTCTACAGTTCGATCCTAAGCAGTGGCAACAAGGCCTCGTAACCAATTTCTGGAATGTGGGTGTAAAGTTATGTATTTTGCCCTCTTCGGACTTCTTATTTGAGGCTGGGATCCTTGTGAACTAGCTTGTTTTCTCTTTTTATCGGAAGCCACACTGCCCTAAACCCTTCTGGGTTAATTGATATGCTTATGGGTTAGATTTCTTAGGCTATTAATATCCTTGACATATCATTGCTAATAAAATTATTAGTTTCACAAACCTTTTGGTACAATTTTGATATTCCCAATACAGGTTGACGTATGGGCTCTTGGTGTGTCTGCAATTGAGATGGCTGAGGTATTTTTATTCAGTGCCTCTAGGTCCTTTGAACATCCAGTCCGCTGTTCATTCATCACTATCTTGTCACTTGTAGAAGTTTTTTATTCTGATGTTGCTTGCTGTTGTTTTTTCTTTTTATTTTTTTTTCAGGGCCTTCCTCCCAGAGCAACGGTGCACCCAATGAGAGTGAGTGCTTTAAGTTAAGGCATTTTTTTTTTTGTTCATTTGGTTACTAGTAAGTGCTCTCTGCAATGTTGAAATGATGTTAATTAAAATGAGCTTTAGTGGCAATTAATGAATTTTATGATAGAAAGGTGTCAAGAGTTTGGGAGATGAGCCTCCTAGGTGATATAACGTTTACATTTTGTATGAGTTCTATGTCTAGTTGTATGATGACACTTCTATGCTCATGTTATTCTCAGTGTAAAAAATTTGTATATCAATGCCTAGTAGCTACTTAAGCACTTTCTATGTTTTATGGAATATTGGCTTCATCTGACATTTATTGTACCTGTTAGGTTTTGTTCATGATATCCGATGAGCCAGCTCCAATGCTTGAGGATAAGGAAAAATGGTTTGTTTATCTTTTTCCCTCGTTTGCCACCACATTTTCTAGTAGATGGTGGACTGCTTAGATGTTGGACTGCTTAAACTTTAAAGGACAAAGGAAATAAGTTAATAAACCTTTTAACCACTGCCCCTATTTACATTTGCACGATGAACCTATTGTAGGGATTGTTGATTCTCGAAATACTGTTACATGAATGATCAATTTTCCAAGTTTATATTTTTCTAAGTTTAGGTCAGCTACTCTGAAGGAAGCTTCCAGAAGACTAAATTATCTCTGTTTCTTTACAGTTTAGCTTGACATGTTTGGATACTTCTTTCTTGCTAATATTTATAGCATGTTTTGCTCATGTCTTATATGCATAAAATGTTGCCTCTCTAAGATCAGATTTTTTTGGTTTCCTTTTTGCAGGTCCCTTGTGTTTCATGATTTTGTTGCGAAGTGCCTTACGAAAGAACCACGTCTACGACCTACTGCGGCAGAGATGCTCAAGGTTTGTTAGCCTATTCAAACATGAAAATCCTGCATTTTGAGGAACTTCGAGTGCACAAACTTTTATGCTTTATTAGACATTATTATTCCTAAAGGAAACTCTTTTGAAATGACACCAACTTAAAGGCTTTTTTTTTAATGCTTGTTAAGTGATTCAGTAGTCCTTTCATCTTCTATTCATATTTTAATTCGTACTAGACGTTTTTATTTTGCTGAATTCCAATATTTGAAATTATAACTTCAAAGTGGTCTATGTGTAGCACAAATTTATTGAAAAATGCAAAAATGGAGCCTCTGCTATGTTGCCGAAGATTGAAAAGGCTAGGCAAACTAGGGCCTCAATGGTTCTGGAAGCTCAAATTCTAGCCCCACCTGAATCAGAGGTTAGTACGAAAGATTTCTCCCTTCCTATCCGAGGACTCTCTTTCCTCCCCCAACCCCTTTTCTCTAACCCAACCACAAGTAACTTTCCTCTGCTTACAGCTATTATCTGAACAGACACTAGTAGATCCGAAATTGAATGAGGATTATGGAGATACGGTTCCATCAAGGCCTCTAGTGCCTGGAGAAGGTATGCATGATTCCTTGTGTTATTTTCTTGTAATCTGGATAGGATTCTTTAGGGCATAAAATAAGGTATTCTACCATAAAAGGCGACTTAAGCATTGAGAAGATGATGTATAACATAACAGTGAAATTATTTCTCACCTATGATTTGTGTGATAATACAATTTTTTGTTGACCAAGAAATGATAAAAGAGAACATTGTTTGTCATCCTTCTTTTAATGAAGGACTGTAATCATTTTAGTGGGAATGCTAATGTCAGTTTTCACCTTGAGTTCTATTTGGCTACCAAGATGACTCTGTGCATGCCTGTTTTCTTATGAAATATTCGTCTTTGGAGCAGAGAAAAAAGAATTGCTTTACTTTATGCCTTTCTGATTTGTCTGATCTATGTTTAATAGGAGGTGACTTTGGGACTGTTATTCATGATGGACATGCTACAGATGAAACAGCCTCTCGATCTCAGTTTTCCAATGCTAAGGAGCCCTCACCTGTTCTGCATGTTGAAGGACCTTCTGGATTCGGATGCAAATCAGCTGATTCCCAGTAATTTCCTCAGTTATTTTCTTGTGATGTTCGTGTATGGATCTTTTTCCATCTGTTTGGTTAAAGAGGTTAAAAAAAAAAGAAATTCCGAATACTTGGTAGAATTTTTGGCACAGGTGAATGTTGCCAGATATTGGAAACTTGCTCAATTGGGTCATTGTCATTGTTTACTTTGGCATATGATGCTCATTGTAATCAACTTAAGCCAATAAAATAAGAATTTCAGCTAATTATTGCGATAATTCTTTCAGGCTTGATAATACTGGAGCCATTGCTGTAAACACCGTTTTGGTTGGAGAACAACATCCGGTTGCGCAGACCATACAGGCAACTTCTCGTCCATTATCTGGCTCACCTCAGCAGATTCTGAAGGAGGATAGCATTTCTAAATCACAAGTTGGAAGTGGTAATAACATGACCGCTGGCACCTTGAAGAAGGAAACTGTCAATCGAAAAGCTTTTGCACTGCAGGACAAGGTTATTTTCATTAATCGTACATTCACCTCAAATAATTAGCATTGATGTATTATGCTATTCAAATTGTTCTAAAACTGCCCAAGACAATGTTGCTATAGCTTTTCAATTAAGTATTTTATTTGGTGAAACTTGTGATGGATAGACTTCTGCTCACTTGGACCTTGTTGTTTTTGCAGCTTTGCTCCATATATGCAGCTGGTAACACTGTACCCATTCCATTCTTGAGGGCAACTGATATATCCCCCATTGCTCTTTTGTCAGACAACGTGCTTGGAGGCATGCAGCAAGACAATAGTGGAACAATAGCCTCGGAAGCATTACAGGAGCTTTTTAGTGGCGATGGGCAGTCCAGAAAGGGCCGAAGAGGACAAAATGAGGTTAGCTTATTGTTTTACTCTCTGTATGTGTGTGTGTATCAACCATTTATTTTGGTTTCTTGTCCGTTTGGCATTTTGCAGATTCCTCTCCCTCAAAGTGTTTACAACAGACTTACTTCAAGCTCTACATTATTGAATCTGGCACAGGCTTTAGCTCACCATAAAACGTAAGACTTAGAAGTTAATTTGTTGCGTTTCCTTTTTTTAGCATTTTACTTGTAAATGGCCCGAAACTAATATGCATTATATTGTCCAGGCACGTCGTCGCAGAATTCATTTATTTTTTTTTTGTATCTGAGTTAAGGGTCTTAATCTTAACATTATGGGGGACTCCAGACTTGATTAGATGTGGCTACATTTCATAGTACGCTGTACATGGTCTTCCCCCACCTTTTTTTTCTTCAAATTAGCATAAGTATGCCTTTTCAACCCTGCGCTTTGGTTCTATTGCAGATGTTATGAAGAGATGCCGCTCCAGGAGTTACAAGCAACACAAGAGGAACAGACCATTCAAAATCTCTGTGATACGCTTCGGACCATTCTTCGCTTGTAGGAACAGACCAATGGCATGTATATTAACGGATGATATATATTTTATTAAAACTAAAAAATTTGTATTTTTTGGGCATTTTTTGCGCAATGGGCAAGATTTCATGACAAATAAATCGTCTTTTGTTTTTCTTTTCGTGGTAAAAATTGTTCAGATGGTAGATTGTAGGTGCAGTTTTCTTGAAGAACCAATTTGCATGTAATTAGTTGTTTTTTTTATATGCGAAAATAAATAATACAATTTGTTTCGTAAAAGAAGGAAAATATCTAAATACATATCTTATTCTTTTCAATAATCCTTTTTTTTATATAAAAGATCGAAAATACCTTAAGAAATACATTAACTTAAATATGGTCGCAGGGAGTGTTGGGTTGGTATTTATTCATTACTGACTTACCTAAATAAAAATAAAAATAATAATAATAATAAGTGGTATATATATATATGTTCTAGTTTTTTACCATATATAGAAAACAAGACATACCATATATAATTATATATATATATATCCAATATTAAAATTGAAATAATTAATTTTGTGATTTCTTGGTATATATGTGGATCTTTTTCTACTATAAATAGGTGCAGAGACCTTATATATGTAGATCTTTTCTTGGCTATTATTAATTTGAAGGTTTAAGTAGGTTGGTGAAACGTGATTAGGTAATTAAACCTTAGAAACCCAGACAAGAGAGAAAGCATCAATGGCTGCAGGATTGGTGGTCATTGCTGCTTGGTTGTTGTTTATTTGCATTTGTGTCTACTTTGGCTTGTTGAAATGGAATCAGATAAGGTATGGAAGAAAAGGGTTGCCTCCAGGAACAATGGGGTTGCCAATTGTTGGTCAGAATACTTCTTTTCTCAAATACGGACCTGATTTTATGAAAAATCAGAGAGCTAGGTATGCATTAATTAAAAAAAAATTAATTTCTTGTTTATTAGAATGTCATGTTGCATTGAAATTCTGTTCTTTTTTATTTTATAGATCCTGTGATTGTTTTGGTTCAATGGGTGCAATCCTTTCTTTCTCTTCCTCCCTAAAGAGGGTGGAAATTCCATAACTAGATATGTTATATGGGATGATTTCTTATATTTGATTATTAATTCAATGAGGAATTTAAGAAATGTTTTATTCCAGAAGCCCGAGGTTTAGGCTCACTCAACTATCCGAATGGCATGCTGGACTGGGTGATTTTTCCATTAATAATTAAAAAAAATTGAATTACGTTGCACGCATCTATATATAATGGTGTTATTTCTTTGAAATTACTAGGTAAGTGGCTTTTGGAAGAGAAAATAAACAACCTCTGGGGTTTGCTTGAAGAAGATATGTTTTAGGGTTTAGAAACATTCATTTTAATTACCACCCCTCAATCGAGATGGTTAAGGCATATACTCTGATTGGGTGGTACCCAAGTTGGAGTCCTCATTCCTGCTTCCGTACCAAAAAAAAACCATGAATTCTAAACATTATTCTGTTATGGGATATATTTGTGTGTGTATATATAGGCATGGAAGTGTATTCAAGACACACGTAATGGGGAGTCCAACAGTTATTTGCATGAATCCAGAGCTGAATAGATACATTCTTCTAAATGAAGGAAAAGGAATGGTTCCTGGGTACCCAACGTCAATGGTGGATATACTTGGAAGACTCAACATTGCTGCCGTTCATGGCTCTGATCACAAACGTGTTAGAGGCTCATTGCTTTCCCTAATTGGTCCTCCCTTGATCAAAGACCAACTTTTTGCAAAAATTGACCATTTCATGAGCTCATTTCTTCAACATTGGGATGGCCAAACCATTGACATCCAAGAAAAGGCCTCTGAGGTTTGTATTAATTCACATAATCTCATCTTTTTATTAATAACCGAGAACGAACGACATCATACAAACTTGTCCTTTGGATATCCGATATATATGAGCCTAAACTCGGGCCGTCACAATCCATTAATTGTTGAAAACTGTAACTGCAGATTTGGGGATTAATTTGATTATTTTTTGTTCAGATGGCATTTTTGATATCCTTAAAGGAAACCATGGAGAATGAATCAAAATTTTTGAATGAATCTTTTAAGCAAGAGTTTGATAAGCTGGTGATAGGAACAATATCACTGCCTGTCAACTTTCCTGGCACAAATTATCGTCGCGGATTAGAGGTAATTACTTTATATTAATTGAAGAAACTTATTAGACTCCTACAACCCTAATTTGAAGATATATTGTATATTTACAGGGAAGGAAAAGAGTGGTGACAGTTTTGAAACAAATTATGAAGGAGAGAAGGGCTTCTGGGATAACATGCAATGACATGCTTGATAAGCTCTTGAGAAATGAAGACCCAAAATACCGATTAAGTGATGATGAGATAATTGACCAACTAATTGTCATTCTGCATTCAGGTTATGAAACTGTGTCTAAAACTACAATGATGGCTATCAAGTATCTCCATGACAATCCAAGAGCTCTTCAACAACTTAGGGTTAGTATTCTAATTAAATTAAGTCCTCCAGCTTGAGTTCAATTAATTAATTTAATTGCACTGATTATCATGTTAATGCGCGCAATCATGCAGGAAGAACATTTAGCAATCAGAGAAACGAAAAAACCAGGGGAGTCCATTGACTGGAACGACTACAAGTCCATGACCTTCACTCGTGCTGTAAGTAATTTTGACAGATTCTCTTTTTTATGTAACTGATCTCGATTACAGTATTTCTGGGATTAAGGCTTTAATGATGATATTTTTGTTATTATTCTTTGTTTTCGATTTGTTATAGGTGATCATTGAGACCTCAAGGTTAGCTACTGTTGTTAATGGGGTGCTGAGGAGAACAACTAAAGATGTGGAGTTGAATGGTACGTAGGGTTTGCTTCTAAACAAAATCGTTGTTTAGGAAATTCATGATTTTCAATTGTTTGTTAGAAAGAAAACACCAATATCAAAAGAAAAATTGTAAATAAAAAGTAGAGAAAAGAATAATCTAACTCGTTTTAGGGAGATTAATTTAATTTTATCAAACATAAGAAAATTAATCCCCTTTGGTTTGTTTTCTGTTCTCATTTTCTAGAAAAACGTTCGTTTTCAAGTGATTTTAGGATTTTTCTACTTTTCTGTATTTTTAAAAATAGGACCAAATGTGTTTTCCAAATTGTTTTCAATTTTTTGGAAAATAAAAAAAAAATGAAAAACAAGTATACCAAACGGACCCAACTTTCTATTTTATGAAAATTTGTTTTCTATGTAAGATATTTTTAAAGGACTAGTCTTTTGTTCTCTATTTATTTTAATGTATAAATAATGCAAAATAAATAAAAATGAAAGATACATAATATATATAATCAAATCAGTGTAGTGTCAAGCTCAACCTTATTGTCAAATGGTCTTCTTCTTTTTCTTTTTCTTTTTTTTTTTTTTTGTAAATTTAACATATATAATGTTCTTAATTTAATTTGCAGGGTACATAATCCCAAAAGGATGGAAAATATATGTTTTCACAGGGGAGATAAACTATGATCCAAACCTTTATCCAGAGCCTTTAACCTTCAATCCTTGGAGATGGCTGGTCAGTAAACCAAAACACACAATACATACATAGAAAGCTCAACCTAAACCATCTATATATATATATATATATATTATGCAAATGTTGAATGGAATGTAATGAATGCAGGATAAGGGCTTGGAGTCTCACAACTATTTCTTCTTATTTGGAGGAGGAAGCAGGCTATGCCCTGGGAAGGAATTGGGCATAGTTTATATTTCCATGTTCCTTCACTATTTTGCTACAAGATACAGGTTCACCACATAAAGTGTTGAATATATCTATATATATAGTCTCTCTGTGTGTGTAGATGATCAAAAGGTGACTGTGTTTTGATGTATTTTTTGCAGGTGGGAGATATTTGGGAGCGATGAAATAGTGAAATTCCCAAGAGTTGAAGCACCAAATGGATTGCATATTACCATATCAAATTATCAAATGTTTGTCTAAGCACCAAAAGGTCCAAAAATACTAAGATCGTACATTTGCTTTATTTTCTGTTTTTTCTATTTTTTCAATTCCGGAGAGTATCTCTATCATACCATATTGAATAATAAATAACGAATTAATCGAATGAACTATGTGTGTATTAAGTTAGTAGGATTGTACCATAGTCGTTCTTTTATAGGATCGAAGGAGCCAATTGGTCTAAACCCTAATTATCTTAAATAGTGCTAATTACATCGAATCAAGGATTTCTAATATCAACCTAATTATAGAAGGTAATTACAATAATGGTGATTAGGTCTTGCTGGGATTTGATGATGAGAACAATTAAGAATGAGCCAAAGAGCAACTAGCTAGGCGAGATCTAATCACTCATTTGTGGAACATGAGTCCGCATGTACAATAACTCGCAAACCACGCGCGTTAGGCAAGTTAATGATAATTAATTATATGTACGGGCTTGGTAGAATCCAAAAAAAGAAGGCTAATTCCTCCTAGCTATAGTTAATTAGGTTATTAATCGTCGTATTATATATCAAAACTTTATAATATCAACCAATAATTTCATCCCTTTATGTTATATATATACCACAAAAAATTTTTTTGATAATTTTAGTTGGTCATTATTCTAACTAAAAACCCTTGGTTCTTACCCAATGGGTCAATGTTTGAAAAATCAAAACTATTCTTTTGAGAGAGGTGGAAATGTCTAATCCAACTTTCCCAAAGTGTATAAGAAAGAGAAGAGACCATAGATCAAATGATTGTGTCCAAATCCGTTAAAGAAACACAACTAAATATGTAAGAAGTAGAACCAACGGGACTAGGAAATTTCAAGCCAAACAGAAGACACAGAGGGAATCTCGTGTCGTGTGTGCATGCCTCCTTGAAATGCACCACAGGAAGATATATATATATATATATATAGAGAGAGAGAGAGAGAGAGAGAGAATTGCTGTACCATCTTGCTAGACATGTAATGTAAGTAAGAAGAAGAGAACGCCTAGGGAAAGTCGATTTATACAGGCAAAGAATGGTGAGGAAACCAAGTGTGTTTATGACTTTATTTACAAGTATGGAAAATGTGGGAATCGTCGCATCACTTATTATATTGTGTGTGTGTGTGTGACTGTGTGAGATTGTGACAAGTGATGGTAGCATATGTCTCATTCAGATTTCCTTGTTTAACATAGAACCCACAAAAGATGGGATGCTTGGACAGTTTCCATCTTTAATTCCCCATTCCCTGGCCTTTACTTTCCTTCATCAACTAATTCTCTCGATATTTTGTCCTCATACATGCATAACGATTACAATATCGTCAATAGGGATCCTAGCAACAACTAATATCTCAGTTATCACAGCTGTTGAGTTGTTCGTAAATGATTTCACGTGCATCTTGTGGGACATATGGATCCCATAAATTCATTTTGATTCTGTACGTCTAACTCAACAGTTATGATAACTGGGATATGATACCAACTGTTAATATCTTTATCATTTCCGCATGCATAATTGGCATCATTATACATAATACATGTAATGGCTCATGCAAGCATGTTCATCAAGTCATGCATGCAAGAGTTGGTGGATCAATTCTATAGATTTAATATTTCTTATGCAATTAGCTTCTTCAAATGTTAACAAAATTAATTAGAAGTTCGCCTAAAAATGGGAAAGTTTTCTTTAATAAGACCATTTGACATGGGTTAATCATGATGTCGTTGAAAAGAGGATATTAGTCTAAGTATCTAAAAATATGAAACTTGTAAACAAGCCCCCAATTCATAAAAGAAAAATGTGGAATTTAATTCACTTGATGGGACAAAAACCAGCTATGTATAAATTAAGATGAATATGTGTAATCTGTTTTTGCCCTTACTAGGCGATCGAAACCAGTGGTGGCTTCACTATACCTTCTCTTCTATATAAGTTAGGTCGGATCCACTTTTAACGTGGCTTAATTCAGTTCACCAAGTGTTTTTTTTGTTTGTTAACATGGAATTCAACCAAGACACGGGGTAATGTAACTTTTAGCCATCGAAAGAGTCGTTAATTTTCAACTCAACACCAAATATTCACAAATTCCAACTTGGAAACCCAAAGTTGAAAATTTTTCAAATATTCGCGCACACAATGACAGATTTAGCACTATTCAGGAGAAGATGTCTTACATTGATTTGTTTATGTTCCACTAGAAGTTTGACTATACCCGAATAGTCGAAAATCTGTCCAAGTGTTCATATTGGAACAATTTTTAACTTTGAGTTCTCAAGTTAAAATGTTTTAATAGTTGATGACCGAGTTGGACCTGATCAACTCTTTGAATTACCAAAAGTCATATTATCCCAACACACGGCCGCATTGGACCCAGTACTACATGATAAACCCCGGATACGTTTGTTCACGAGTATACAAAGAACTCGCGAGAATTTGTAGTTGGTACATTCTATAACTATATTAGTGGGGTCTGGTAGCCAAAGGAACCCGTGCAACTGATCAGCTCTGCAAAAAAGTAGAGCGGCAGCCGCAGGTACGTCCAGTAAGTACTGAGTTACTGACCTTTGTATTATAATTAGTAACCCTAGATTTTCTTTTTGACTCCATTAACAAGCTGCTGCTATACATAACAACACCCACTCTCCACTACAAACCCTAAGAAAAGGCTCTCTACTTGTTCAAGATCTTGTGTTTGAGAATCATCAAATCACCATGAGCCTGGAAGCAGCTGATAAGGCGTCCATGGACATGGTTCCACCATCTGAACATCTTTGCTACGTCCGCTGCAATTTCTGCAACACTGTTCTTGCTGTAATTAATTAACCCTCTTTATCATATCTACCAACCATCGATCGATCTCTTCCTCTTTTTTCCTTAACTAACTACATGCATGTTGTGGGTGCAGGTTGGGATTCCATGCAAAAGATTGCTGGACTCTGTGACAGTGAAATGTGGTCATTGTAGTAACATATCATTTCTCACTAGTCGACCTCCACTTCAAGGCCAGTGTCTTGACCATCACCAATTCATTCCTCAGGTATATATCTTTTATCGTATATATATATATGTATATGTATATGTATTGGTGGTTTGCAGTTACTAAAAGAAGTGGTTTGTTATATTTTTTGAGGAGAAACAGGGATTTTGCAGTAACACATCCAGTGAACCATTGTCACCAAAAGCACCCTTTGTAGTAAAACGTACGTAGATATCCCTTTTGAAACTCAATATATATAGTTATTGTTTTATTTATTACTATGATCAATGATTTGGTTTTAATTTGCAGCTCCTGAGAAGAAACACAGGCTTCCCTCTGCTTACAATCGATTCATGAAGTAAGCTATATAGCTAGCTGAGAGTACTACTATACTAAATTTTTTACATTCTTATTATATCTATATTCATATATGTATTGTGTGGAAGGGAGGAGATACAGCGGATCAAAGCAGCCAACCCTGAGATACCACATAGAGAAGCTTTTAGCACTGCTGCCAAAAATGTAACTTCACTTCTTAGTTATTTAGGGTTTAATTTCCCAATTTACCTTAATAATTTTATTTAATGTTCTAACTTGTTGACATCAATTAACAGTGGGCTAGGTATATTCCAAATTCACCAGCTGGATCAGTTCCAAGAACCAGTACTTCTAATGTAAGTGATACATACATACATATATATATATACCCT
Organism: Tripterygium wilfordii; assembly: GCF_013401445.1. Taxonomy (NCBI): domain Eukaryota; kingdom Viridiplantae; phylum Streptophyta; class Magnoliopsida; order Celastrales; family Celastraceae; genus Tripterygium; species Tripterygium wilfordii. The sequence goes on along the minus strand of NC_052233.1, from coordinate 11,535,194 downwards.
TCTATATGTTTGATTGGAACAAACAACAAAAGTTTATAAATTATTGATTGATTGAAGTTTTATGTTCTTTTCAAGGGATTTGATTTTGCCGGAATGAAGTAATGGATGCAACTGCAGTACTGCAGGCACTGCTGCGAACGTTGGTTTGATTTGGAGAGCATGCACTCGAGCTGAGCTTGATTAATTAGTTTGTTTTATGTGTCAAATCTTTCATTTTCTATGTCCACGTTAATTTTCTTGATGAACTAGAGCTGCATGTACTAGACTTCTTAACTCATGGTGCGTACTTTGAATGAGAATGCGTAGTTTATGTATAGCGGCTGGCTGGCCCTGCTAGCTACTATTAAGTCTCTTGCGTTCGGTTTAGAGATTCAACAGGCCCTACATCACAATTTTTCTCATATTCTGTTGGAGGTGATGCCCTTGAGATTATGGCTGCTTTAAACCAGGTGAATTGACCCCTCATACCCATATGATGGGCCCAAACAAAAAATCTATGAAGGCCTATACTGATCATGGCATAAACCATGCCTAGATGCCCAAAAATCCGTTTCTCCAAAAAAAATTGAAATGATATGACTTATGATACCGGATCCAAGCATAATGGGAATTTCTTGATAAGGGCATTCCATCTTTGCTCTACTACTACCGATTAGCTTTTACATACTCTTTGGTTGTGTAATAGAGTGGCTGATATCCTAACTTCATTGGAGTGCCCAATTGAATCAATTTCAATCATGTTGAAGTCTAATGATGAATACCCGTCACACGGGATGGAAGTCCACATCTTCCGATGTGGGATTCTCATCATCATGCCCTCACTCCATTCAGGCTTTACTTCTCTCTCTGATTGTAATTCATTTTGATTTAAGAAATTTTTCTTAAAAAAAAAAACTGTTGCAGCCTTTAACTAGTTTTCTAGTTTCGTGCCTCTCATACACATATGTAATGTATTGTTTTAATATATCTGACCATAACAATTTTTTTATATAAGATTTAATCATTTATTACTAGATAAGATTGATGTATAGCAGTCTAGCCTAGTCAGACACCACCTATTCCTTGGGCGGGGCCATACCGGCAGGCACTCGAACCCATAACTTCTTTGTTATGGGAATATGAGTAGCAGAGTAACGTAACTATTCTGGTGGTGGTGGTGGTGATGGCGGTGCGGTACTTGAGACTTAATTGAATTCATTTTCTAAGGTCTCAACAGTATATGGAAAAAGATGGTCCAAGACTATTGGAACTCACCCAAGTCCCACATCAGAAGTGGTTTAAATGTAAGGAGTTGGACCCTAATCATTTAGCCATGGCATTTGGACAAAATGAGCTACATATTGAGACCACACATGTTTAAATCCATTAATGTGGGCTCCCAAAATCCTTCAAAAATCTAACATGATATCAAAGTAGGTTTTGGGGAAGATGTGAGGCCCAAAAAGAGAGCCTCACATGCAAGAGGAGAAGAGGATGAAAAAAAATAAATAAAAAAAAAACTCCCCCCTATGAGCACATAAAGAAATGTGACAAGTGTGATCAATTTGAAGATGTAAGGGCTTGTGTGTATGAGGAGAGTGTTGGAGTTCATTGATGAATACCCGCCATACGAGATGGGGCTTAAATCTATCATCACAAGTTTGGTCATCATTCTCTCTTGAAAACTCATATTGACATTAGAAGGTTTGTCATTCTTTATAAACTAGACTCCAAGCCCATCATCTTCCAATGAGGGATTCTCATCAACCCTCCCCCTTTGGGAGCATGCACAACCTCGTGCATGACTTTGGCCATACCATTTCGACCCACTTACAGCCTCAAGCCTTGCGAGTCAATGTCACATAGTTTTGCCAAGTCCAATGGTTCTAGGGTTTTCCTATGTACTTTTTATCGGCCTTTTTTTCTCTTTTTTTACGGTCTTTTTTCTCTTTTGCAACCCGTCCACAATGGACACAGCCCACTGTCTGCTAACCCAACTTCACAAAGAAATGGGCTCTGAGGCAAACCCGCCTATGATAGTGCCAGCCCATGGGCCTGCACAAAGACACGTGCACTCTTAATGAAAGTACCAATGATGAATACCCACCACAAGAGATGGGGACCAAAGTCTATCATCACAAGTTTGGGTCTAACTCTCTATTGAAACTCATGTTGACATTAGGAGGTTTATCCTCTCTTGTAAACTAGATTTCAAACTCACCATCTTCTGATGTGAGATTCTCATCATTCACCCAAGGCCTACATGTTTAAGCCCATTCACATAGGCTCCGCAAGGTCCATCAAAAATCTAGCAGAGACATAAAAGGTAAGGTTCACTTTTCATTGGCTACCTCCTACTTGAAAAAGCATAAGTTCTCCTAAAATACTTTAATGTGGATCGATCTATTCACATAAGAAGGGAATCAAACCAACCCACTTAAGTATTGAGTAAAAATGCCAATGGGTGGTGTTAGTAGTGACTCATGCTGATGTACACAGGGCACTTTCAATAACCTCTCTGCACCCTTCAGCTATAAAGATAAGCTGATATCCTAGGATTATCCACGCTTGAAAGGTCAAGTTGCAAAGATTTGGAATATCATATCCAAGGTTTGAAGGTTCCAGTGGGTGAATGGGTGGTCACTAGTGAAGTGGCCACTCACCTCTGCTTCAATTGGGGGTTGAAATATGGCAGACACAATGCCTAATATGGCAAATCTTCTTTCCAGATTTATTCATAAAGATGTCAAAGTTCCCAGAGTTTTGGGGTAATTTATACAAAAAAAATACAATACTAGTATAAAATTTGCAGGGGAAAAAAAAAAGCCATCACCTTTCAAAGGCAACTGTGATGCAGTTGCATGTCTAAACCAAAGACAACAAACAGCCAATATTCAAATGGTCATCAATCTCATCAAGCATCACTGCCTCAATTTAAATATGAGGGGTCAGATAATGCATCAATTCTCATAAGATTCTGCATTAGTGCATGTCACATAATGTATATCAAACTTTATCCTGGAACTTTTAATCTCCATTTTTGTCTCCTAATTTGCCCCTTCAAACTTGCCCCTTCGAAAAGGGTGAGAGTCGGCTAATCGCATGGATCAACAGCCCAAAAAGTTTCCCAGTGATGTGCTGAGCTGCTGTATCATGAATATAGTAACTAAACCCTTGATCCATGGCAATGTATGCAAATAAAAGGAACTAATTTTTAACTAAAGAACTAATAATGTTAAAACTTAGTAATCACTTTAAAGCAGTTATCCCCAAAAGGTAATCTGTTAGAACATATAAAGGAAAAGAAAACTAGTGATGTCCGGAGAATGCCACATACTTTTATCACATGAACGAACTTGGTTGAAATATCTAATGAAGCATATTAATGGCTGCAGCCTCCACACCTGCATTTACATCAATAGATCTCATTCATTCCACAAGACAGATAGCAACAGCATACAAATTTTGATGGTGAGGAGGAATTCATTGCCCTACATGTTTTTGTGTATTCTTCTTTCTATGTTGCATTGTTTTTATTCAAAAACAGACAATAATTAACAATGTCAAACCCAATCTAAAATACAGGGATGAAATGATTGGTAACAACGGTTCTAAGATGCAAAAGATTAGTACACACCTTGTCAACTCATGCCGCTCAAGTGGCAAGGAAACAACATTAGGTCCTCATTTTCCTGCTTCATTTGCATGGAATTTCTCTGTTGCTCTACTCTTTGAAGATGTGAATTCAACTGAAGCAAATCAACAGTTGAACCATGTTCAGGAGAAGGACAATATTTGGCAGTCAAAACATCTGCCTCGTTGGTGAACCTCCATGATTGAACCTCCAATGCAGTTGCATGACCAACATCAGAACCCACAAGAGACTCCATATGATTTGCTTCCATGGTTTCCTCTCTGGATGAGTAAAGCTCATTTGGTGTATAATTGTCCAAATAGCTTACCTCTAAAGGTTTGTCAAAATGTTGACATAAATTCTGATGGACACAATTGACTTGATCGATAAGGGGCTTACCTACTGGAATTTCTTCCAGTTGGTCACGAAAGGCCGGTGATTGAGTTGACAGAAGAGAGAGAGCACATTTGGGCTGCAAAACTGCAGATAATTCTTTAAGGCTTGATGCTGTATGGGAAATGGAATAATCTTCATTTGCGGATTGAGAATATCCAGGAGTCTGTTGTTTTACAGTGCCATGTAGATGGAACATTGATTTTGGTAGCAACTGTCCATTTGCAAGCTGTACTGCCAATTGACGAGAGAGAGTTTCTTCTTCTAATTCATTATGCCTGCGCCAATTAACCTGCTCATATATTTCTGGATAAAGAATGCCACCTCGAAATATATCTGCAATGACAAAAGGTGCTCTCTTGAGGATGTGAGTCCCTAGAAGTTAACATCAATCAGATCATCGTCAAAATTCTAGGACTACCAAATAGATCATGGGCAATCTTATCGGTTTCTCTTCTAAAACTCGTGGAATTTTTCAGCATAACGTTATATACGGTAATACAAGAAAGTACAAAGGTAGCTCATAATGTAAGCAGACCTGACAAAGGACTTCCCTGGTAAAAGACCAAAAACTTGTGACTTGGAATGGGAGGATGGATGACTATCTAGTTGGGACTTGGGACAGGAGGAAGAGGAAGGCAGGTGAATGGAACTTGGGACGGGAGGAGGGAGTACTATCAGCATAAAGAAGATCAGATAGCATATGCATACCTTGATACGACTGCAATAACTCGTGCGATTTTCCAGCCAGGGCACTGAATTGAGGCTTTCTTCTACGTTCATTATGGCCTGCTAAGCGTTTACGACAACTGCGCTTACCATCATCAAACTCAACCAGCAAATGAAACCTAATTAATCAAGCAACAACGTTATAAGCCGGTGAGATAATGAATTGGGAAAGAATGAGGACCATTAAGTATAATAATTGCAAATTACCAAGAAATAGCTAGACCTACCATAGATTTTACACAATATACCATTATTATTACACTAGACATAGCAAATCTCAATCCACTTCGACAACTTATGGGTCATATCATGGTTGGAACTTGGAACACATCATAAAGAAATCAGGTTAGTAATTCCAGCGGAAAACAAGTTTGCTTACATTGCTTGAGGAGTTCAATTCCCCCCTATAATACAAGAAATGTTAATTCTTTCTTTTCTAACAGTCGATCTTAAACTTCTTTCACTTATTCCCTTTTCTTTTCCTTTTTCCAGAATTATTATAAGAAAATTCATTCAGAATGCTTGAACTGCAGTCAACGTCACCAGCACTAAATACTGAAGATCTATCGTATATTGGACATAAACAGAAAGCAATGAAGAGGTAAGGCAGAAGAGGAAGAAGAAGAAACAAACCGACTACATTGCTGACAAAACCTCTGCTCAACGCCATTAACAATAACTTTGGCAGTCTTTGAGTGAACATCACAGACTTTGTGTCTTTTGTAGTAATCCTTCGAGGAGCTAAGATCCCTGTTACAACCAAGGACTTGGCAAAATGGAGTAACAGAATATGAACCAGATTTTCGACCTCTTTTTGCTTGCAAAGGGGGTTGAACTGGATGCTGAAGCAAATTCTCATTTGTAACATTATAATTTAGAGAATCGTTGAAATCAGCCAATCTCCCAAGCTTCAGATCAATTAGTGTTGAATCCTGACTATTTGATTTCAAGAAATAATTTGTATGCTTCGACGTAGATTCCCCCTCTCGGAATGATGAATTAGAAGTCATCATAGTGGGAGGAGACACAACCCCTGCACTAGAATCAGCAGAAACTTCACCATCACCAAGTAATCTCCCACCCATGTTCTCGTAAAGTGCTTTTCTGGACACATCATGAATACCCAAATCCATCAATTCCATGCTTTCTACTGATTCTCTATCTGACATAACTCCATGACTTAAAGGATCAGAACAATGCTTTATTCCCCATTCTATTACATCTTTTCTACTTCTTAGCAATGCATCACTTGGTAAATCAATTTCATCCGAGAAAAAAATGCTTTTGCTTGCGGAAACAAAATTCCAGGGCTCCATCAGAAGAACAGATTCAAAGTTCAGACACTCTGCGATGGAGCAAAGGCCAAGGACCCGAGACAAAAACAAATAATGAATACATAAATGGATGAATTCAGACAAAAACTTTATTTTTAAACAACTCTGTCAGCAAAATAAATCCAATTCTTTTAATCTGAAATGTTGAAAGATTTGAGAACTAGATATGAATTTATAGTCCAAATCCATATATTTTATATTTATGACGCATATTAACAACCCCTTTAGTCTTAGATAAACATAAAGAAATTTATTCATCCATTATAAGAAACATAGACAAATACTTGAATACCAGCAAACTAAAAGACAGTGTAAATAACTGATAAAAATCTTGAATGTTGATTCAAGAGAAAGAGAAGAAAAATCCACAATAATTCGACTTAATGGCCTTATCTGGAAAATCCAAACCACCATATTCTTTTAAGGTTCTCATGCCGACAAATTAACCAAAACAATCGTAAATCCCATCCAAAAATGCGATTCAGCAAACTCTGTATTAATCTTAAAAAGAAAAGAAAAGAAAAACTGAACAGCGAAAAATGTGAAACTTATTTATAGTTGTACACTACTTTGCTTTTCCTCTTGTTTTTCCCGGCAGCCAAACAGAGGAACGAACCGCCGGCAGTCAAGAGTACATGAATCAACATTTAAAGGTACCCATGAAAAAAAAAACGAAAATACAAGAACTCAACAAATTTCAAGGTCGCTGATGATTAAAGCTTGAAATCAATGAAAGAGAAGGAAAGAAAAAAGTTCGTAAGAGAACAGAGCCCAGATACCCATTTTGAAACATAACCAAGAAGGAACAAATAATTGGGAGATTTTGATCATCGCTGCTTTTCCTACAGTTATTCTCATGACCGAAAACGAATATACACAACATAAAAAAGCCAAGAATAAAAAATAAATTAATGACAAAGTTGTTTCTTCTGCTTACCAGATAAAAAGGTAGAGAAGAGAGGGATGGAGCAAAGGGAAAGCCGGAGAGCGAGAGAGAGAGAGAGAGGCGTAGTTTTCAGGAATGTGGTGTGTTGGTCGAAGCAGATACACTGCGCGTCAACATGATTTCCACAATACTGTCTGTCTGTCTGTCTGCCTCAGAAAGCATGGAGGTGGAGGAGCTGGAGGAGGCATTTTGTAGCTTTTGAGAGAGTGAGTGACTGTAATTCCCATTCTGTCCATTGATTTTCTCTTTTATTCCCCCTACCCATTTGTCACAACACCCTCTTGAGTGTGCTTGATTTGATATGTTTCATTTTTAAAACCAAATTATAACCTCATGTGATGGCTCATAGTCAAAATGAGATGAGATATGGCTATCAAAAACAGTGCAAACCGAATCCATCTAGTTGGTTGGACATTGTCAAATATATGTTAATGAGGATTTAAACAATTAAATCGTCAATAATCAATCAATTTAGTCGTTAAAATTTATGTTAAAAAATCTATCGTTGACACTCTTAAGATGAACCATGATAGTTATCATTCGAGTTTTTATCTCAAAAATTTAGAGTTGATTAAAAGCAACTCTTCGTGAATAAAATTCTCACAATATAAGTGATTGAGAACATGTAGAATGTATACAAATTTATAAGTTCGGGAAACAATGAGTAAATATGTAAAGCATAGAGTCGGTTATAAACAACTCTTCATGCATAAAATTCTCATAATAAACGGGGTCAAGAACACGTAGAATATACGCAATTCGTGATCCATGAGTTGCACCCTAATAACTCTTATTATCTATGGCATATGTTTGACCGTGTGGGAAAAAAAAAGAGGTGAATGTTCAAAATTCAAAGGGTGGATGATTAAATTGCTTGACAAACAAAATGGGTCAGTCAGAGATAATAAAAAGGTGTGATAAGACCCCCGACTGCCACATGGATGATTAACAAGCAAGCACGTGTCCCTACCAAAAAAAGGCCTAATGAGGGTGACGTGTGGTGATTGATGGTTTTTAAACCGGTGAACTAAAAAGAATTTAACAATTTTGAAAAAAGAATTATTGACAAATTCAACCATATATACATGGCCGTGGCCCGTGGTCACTTCTCACAAATGGGCTTGAACCGTGGTCATGGTCAGCCCACTTTGAGCAAAAATGGATGGGGATTGCCATTGGGGAAGCACTATCATGGACCCAATATTTCTCCTGCATTACTATGGGCTGTCTACTTCATTTGTATTGGCCCAGTTTTTTAGCTGGGCTTGAGTCCTGTTTGGAGCGATTTTCTTGGGACGGCTGGCCCTCCAAAGTAAGCCCATTATGCTCAACTGTCCAAGCCAAAACTCAGTCGTTTTGGGTCCAATGCCATTACATAGCGACATTTAATACTTAGATGCTTGTCCCATAAATAATTGTCCTTTGATTAGGAGAAGGAGAGGATGCATATCATCTTTCTTCTTTTTTTTGAAGTTTTTTTGTTTACATTACTGAGGAATGTGATGGGGGAGGCTCGAACTCGAGACCTCTATGAAATACCACATACATGAGTGTCATCTCAGTTACTCGAAATTCTCGATGCATATTATCAATTGTATGTTGAAACCAATTTAATCTATGGAATTCGGGATGACTCAATTAGATTTCCAAGTAACTAATTTGACATTGAATCCAATAATCCATAATTTTTTTTTGTTGATTTTGATTCAGAAATTTTTCTACGATTCTAGCTCCATTTATTTCAAGCAAAATTAACAATATGGAAAATCTATAGTTTTTCGAGTGAAAATAGTTAATATTGAGAGTAAGTTAAGAAATTGTGAAAATTTTTCAGCACAAAATTAAAAAAATTTCTTGAAACAAACACCGAAAAATTAATTATGAGATTTTCTAAACACTTGATTTTCCTTGAAACAAACGGATTCAAGGATTTTTAAGATTGAGAGTAAATTAAGAATTTGTGTCCCATCATTATTTGGAAAGGGAAATAGGTTGTGATATCAATGTTCTTATGTTCCTAGCGAGATATTAGCTTTTGCCAAAGGAATTAAACAAAGTTGGGCTTGGATTGGACATACATAAGAAAAAGCTTCCTTATTAGCATGTATATGTCGTTTTCTATCTATGTAACTTTTTATATATATATATATATATATATATATATATATATATATATCTACTTTCTTTCTCTCCATCTCTTCAGTGTGTCAGTGTTGGGGCATCAATCTTTCAAGAAAACCCCACTTTGAGCCCTCCAGCCCACTTGGTTACATGGGTGGACCCTAATGCTCCTTCCATAGTCCCATGCATGATGATGCATCGCTTGGAGTATGATGAGTCTTTGTTGCAATATCATGAATCGAGCTAGCCTAACATTCTTTTAATACCCTATCCATGTAGTCATCTTCACCATCCATCTCCAACTTTTTATGCTCTACTATTGTGAGTTTAGTTTAGTTTGAGCAACGGTGGTTGGTTGAGATGGTGAATTTGACCACAGTAATTCTTGACACAAACGAGGGATAGTGAATTCAAGTCCCGTGAATGTTTCCATTATCGCAATTTGCGATATGAGCCCTTGCTCAACCCCGCGTATACGTATCACCCTGTGTTATCTCCCGCATTGGACCTTGACCTAGGTCTCAACTGGCCCATGAGGTTGCAAGATCTTCCATGTTGCCTAGATTTAGTAGCTAGTTATCCGATAGACAATTAAGCGGATTCCACAATTCAAAAGTGTGGCCATACTTTTTCTGTGGTTTATTACAACAACAAGATTGCGAACGTCTGCATGTGAGAATATTACTATGTATATGATCTCGACGACAAATATATTTTATGTGAAAGAGTAAATGTTGAATTTAACCACCTGGGTGATAGCCTAGTGATGAATCTATGGTGTCAGACCGCAAGAACTAAGGTCCTCAATTTGATTCTCACTATGAGGAGTACCCTTATGATCATGCGTTGGGTTTTGACCCAATTTATCATGTCGTCAAATGAGAAAACATTTGTGCGGCGGGCTTGACAACTTGATTTTAGACTTATATCGGACATCCATAGAATAAACTTGTATGATGTTGTTCTCGGTTAAAAAAATTAAATTTTGAATTATACTTAACTAGTATGAACCTAATTTTCTCTCTTATTTTTCTGGTCAACTAGTGGATACATGCATCATACATCAACCAAAGAAAGATCTTTACCATTTACAAATTAAAGAGGATCATGCATGGGATCAACTGAGCAGTGTGGTTGAATTCATGTCTATCTTAAAACGAGTCAAACGACAGGTTCTCTGTACTTTGAAGTTTAATCTATATATGTATAGGATTTTAAAGCATAGAAACGACAAATGCCTGCTTACTGCTCATTTCTTGGTCTTTTTATCTTGATAGAAAGATATATAACCACCATTCTTCATATATAGTCAAATCACATACATAATTCCCAGTTTTGCATTCAATCATATACATATATATATATATATATATATATCTTAATCCTGTCACTGCTTGTGACAACATGCCATGGAAGATGCCAGTAATAGTATAGCACAATATTCAAATTCATAATGATTGAATTGGCTCTACAAAAACTGTAACCTTGTGTAGAGAATAGAGATGATCTCAACTCTTAACTTTTCGTAATGCAATAAGATGATCTGGTGTGAATTTGTCGTACCGTAAAAAGAAAAAAAATCAATATTATTATCGCTTTGAGTGCTTCTTTTCACAAAACGGATTCTAGAATACATGGGCCTAACCAAAAAAAAAAAAAAAAAAGTATCGTTATCGTGCAAATCCTCGAATATTTGAATCATCCCACTCTTTCTAATTTGTCAATTTCAAGGCCTTAAGTTGAAGCATATGATTGTTATTTATCATTAGTATGTTCCTCGTCTAAAGTGAAAGTGAAAGTGAAAAGGTAAAAGATAAATGTAATAATTAACATGGGGTCACAATACTTTAATTTGTCCTGTAATTTAGGGTAAAATTCTCTAATCAAGGCAAAATCCAAGCAACCAACCCACTCCATCTACATCATATCCTTACAAATCAACAAGAAAGATAAAGTAAAGATAAGTAAAAAAACCATTCAAAAGAAACTTTACTTCCAAGAAACTATCAACACAAGCAATATTGCAAAATCCAGGATATCAAATCAATACACAATCTTAAGGATCATAGAGCACCAGTGGTTATTGGTTGTGATGATCTCTTGATGGTGTCCATATGAGTAGTCTCATACACTGGTAATCCATTTGGGTAGAAACCCAAATCATAGTTTTCCAATTCAAACAAATCAGAGCTTGAATCACTCTCTGCTCCATCATCTACTTGATCAATATTCAACTTTATCAGTTGCTCCTTCTTCTTCTTCTCTGTAGATTCATCGCTGAACTTGACCTTATTCTCATACAAATCTTGGTTCCTCTTGTGATGGCGATCATGATTGATCAGTTTCCCAATTGTGGGTTTTTGTTTGTGATCAGAGAAGCCATAAGCAGGGGGAGTTCTGAAACCAGAGCTTGAAGAGGAATACAGAGACTTTGTATCAGCTGATGTAGAATTCGAGCTTCGGAAATGACTAATGCTGCTCCTCCTCCTCCTTCTCCCACTATTGGGACTCCGATCATCTGAATCTTTCATGGATTGTGTGGTTGAATTTGATTTCTTCTTCTTCTTAGACCCTGTTTGGTTAAACAGAGAGTTCAAGAAACTGGCAAGTCTCCCTCCTGGTGAGCTTGGTTGCTTGTATTTTTTGTCTTGGTTCTTAACATCAGCCTTGTAATTAGAGTCTTGTGGGAGAGAGTTTCTCATCATTGGAACATCTAAGCTTATTCTTCCTCCTCTGATGCTCCTCTGCATGTAATTAGTTGTTGTGACATTGTAGACTTGCTGATGAGCTTCATTGTAGCCAGAGAAGTACCTTGCAGCCTCAAACACATCAAGCTCATCGGAATCATTTCTACCATGGAAGGAGGACTTCTTGTTGTAGAATTTGTGTTGGTCTTGAATTCCTGTGGTGGACATGATTGGAGATTGATGGTGGAACTCTCTGTTCTGTTATGGAGGAGGGTGTGAAAGTTGTGTTTGACTGTTATGTATTTATTGAGAGATTGCAAGAGGGGGTTCTTGTGGAATGATTGTGAGTTGTGGGAGGTTGTCTTTAATTTATAGTAATTGTGTATGATGAGGGATTCTTTGAGAGACCCACATAATGACATAATGTTAATTTTTGCTTTAACTAATGACAATATAGAGTAGGTTATGTCAATAATATAATCCCACATCCTTCGGGGAAGTCCAAGTGATGTGGTTTATAAAGAAAGTCTCACACTCTCTCACACATCCAATATTTTTTTTTTGGGCCTAAGTATTGTTGAGTTAGAAAGAAAATTGTGCGGGTTCGATTATTCACGAAAATCGAATAACTCAAAGCGAACAATATTGGTTTATAGTAGGTGCGCTCGGATTTCTGATAATGGTATCTGAGAAAAGTCTTGGTCTAATTGGACGGGCCTCTACCTATCCACTTGTTGGGTGGAGACTTGTAAAAAATCTTACTTCGCCTTGGTAAACACAAGCAATGTGGTTTATAAGGAAAGTCTCATTTTCTCTCTATCAACAAGGCATTTTCTTGGGCTTAAGTATTGTTAAGTGAGAAGGTCTAGAAAGAATAAAAGTCGTGCGAGCCCAATATATTTATGAGAATTGATAAACTTAAAATAGATAATATGGTTGATGTGAGCAAGATGAGATTTTCAACAGGCTAGTTGAGAGACTCAGCTCACATTGTGAAAACCAAAAGTTTGTGTAGGGCTTTGTTTCCTTGGATTCTAGAGTTGTAAAATCTGTTTTAGTGGAATTAGGTATGGGAATGTACTACACCTAACACAGACTTAGCTTTGATGGCACATATCATTAAAAACCAGTAGAATTGGTTGATCCCCACCACACCCTTTTGACAGCTTAATTACAAGTCAAGTCACTTTTGAATTATTTAGAATCTTAGAGTATAAAAAAAATTACATAAAAAAATGTAAATTCTGTTTGTTATGATAGGTAATTGACTGGTAGTAATCAGTATGGCCCCAGTAATATCTATTTGCTCCCTCTAGCTTTATATGGTTAGATTTAGCATGGGAGGGTGTGGAGAAAAGTAGAATTAAGGTAGTTTTGCATAATTGAATTTGGTTACTTTTGTCGTTTATTGAGATTTGTTGATAAAGCAAATTATATTAGCAAATTGCTAGTTTTTTTTTGGCTAATGGCTAGCTAATTGAAAGGGCTGACTGATATTTCATTATTTTGTCCTAATCTCCTAATGATTAGACTGCCACAATCGCACCACGACAACATATACTTTAGACCAAGTCGAAATCTGTGTAGATAAGTGGATTGGAACCTTCCAAAAGTGGACTGCAATACCCAAAGAATTCTTGAAAAATATTTCAATTAGTTTCAAACTCGCGACATCAGTCACCTTTAATTTTTTAAGTCCGAACAGGTTGTTTAGAAGTTTGTTCATGTTCATGGAGTACATCAATGTAATGATCAACTGTGAAGTCCCACTCCCACCTAGTGGAGCAGTGATAATTCATCCTTGAGCTGAACTTTAGCTTAAGCAGAGATGGAAGATGATGAGTCGGACGATGATGACAGTTGCATTAACACTAGATATACACATCATACCAAACAAAGAAAACATTATCTATACATATATATATATATATATATATATATATATATATATAGACAACATTACAAATCTCCAACAAATTTGGGACTCTGGCCTTTCCTTGTCTCCAACTTCAGCTAAGTGTTGGACTTGGACCAATCCCTTTCGTCAGTTCTATGGATCATTGTGATAGAAGTCATATATAGAAGGCCTTCTTGACCACACATTCCAATTTTTGGTTCAAATATTAGTTTCTTAATTATATGATTATGAACTAATATATTGTTTTGCACTTTTTCTCGTGGGCTTAGCCCAATGGACAATTTAATACTTTTTTATCGAGGAAACACTGTGCTTTTATTTTTGTGTAAGCACTCATGGATTTGCAACTTTGGATAGTCACATTCTCTTTGACTTACCACTAAGTCTAAATGGTAAGTTGTCTACTCACTCTCTCGTTACCAAGAGATCATAGGTTTTAACGGTGAGAAAGGAGGGATATCATGAAATAAATCCATGCAGGCTACCTCCGATCTAGTTAACATTTAAAATGAACAATACCTTAGTGGGTGCAGATGGGTCAGGCCTACAAAAAATATCACCACAATTTCCATTTTACTTCTACAAAACTAGATCGATCCAACAATCTTTCGTTAATATTATTAAATCAGCAATTGGGCCGGTGATTTGAAGGTTGAACCAGCAAACGAACTAATCAAATGACCTATCGAACAATATTCTTGTGGTCATGCATTGCGTTTTGACTCAATTTATCATTTCATCAGGTGAAAATTTTTGTCCCACATCAAATATTCAAAAGATAAATTTATATGTTGTCGTTGTAAATTATCAAAAATTAAATTTATTATTGGCTTTGGAAGTGTCCAAAGAAGCTCATTTTAAGAGCTTCTTCTTGGACCCAATCCTTCTTTTGTCCCCCTCACGTGAGGAGCCAGCCTCTATTAAAATTATGTCCTTTCAAGATGCACTTCTCCTTACATTCAAAAACTAAAATCTAAACGACCCCTTAAACTTATCAAGATATTGTGATGCATGCTTTTAGTCTTATCTAAATTTGCAAGCCAACCCATTATTCATGATTGACTTGATATGATAGTATGGTTGTGGGTGCCCAAACCAATTGGAAACCACAAATTGTATGGGAAAAAGTAGCAATTAGTGCCAAGGCAGGCCGGCTAGCTAAGATAAAACCCATATGCCTCAAATCTTAGATCCATCAAGGACCTACCACACCTCCATTCCAATATTGGAAGGTTACCACACACATGATCACAGTGCCTCACTCTTGCTTTGTTATATCTAGATCGATCTTCTCCTCTGGACCAATTTGTATAAAAATCTTTTTGAAAGGAGAGAATAGATACATGTTTCATGTTGGGTTCCTTTCTTTTGTTCTACACCATGTATTCTAGAAAAAGTAATCTTCCATGGTCATGGTTTTTTCCCTAGTCCAATCTCGAAGCCCAATGGGCCCAAAATATGTCTCCATTGCTGCGACAATTATGGGAATATGACCCTTAATTGTCACCCCAAAATTACCCACATAAGCCCATTGCTGCTGCTTGGCTCTTGAATATGGTTTTGTTGGAGATAAGGATATTAGGATGCGTGTGGGTTCAGGGGATAAGCTTGGGTTGCGATAAAGGAGAGAAAAAAAAAGGACAAAAGAAAACATCTACGAGTCCCTTTTTTTTTTTTTTTTTTTATGATAGCTGCTTTTTTTCTTTTTTTTTTTTATCATTGTTCATTGGTTTGCACTTTGCAAAACCCTAAAATTATTTTGGTTTATTTTCCTGTTTCTTGTTGAAAGGTCAATCTTGGAAACTAGATTTGGAAGCACAAAGTGCTTTGTCGTTTTGCAATGCATTGACAACACCTAAAATAAGAAACATCAGTGATGGGGATATCAATAGATGAGATATCAATCATCCCAATGACTAACATGTCATTATATGATTCAATCATCGACTTTTGTGGGCCCCTATATTTACATCAATAGAATCAAGGGACAAGATGAATTACTGGAATGACTAGGATCCCTAACATTTTTTAATAAGAAAAAAAACAGGCTCCTAACTATTCAATTATGAAAGAGATCTCAGTCGCTAGTATCTCATTTATTTCGACTGTTGAATTGTACGCAAATGATTTAATGACGTGAGACATGTGAAACCCACGAATTCACTTGAATATTGTTCAACTCAATAGTTGAGATAATTAAGAATATCAACTATTGAGATCTTTATCATTTTCGTTAACTTTTTGGGGGAGAAGCCCACCCTACCGGTAAGCGCCCAACCCCCTGGCATGAGGTGAAGCCAAGGCTGCATATCGCCTATGGCTCTTGGCCCAGACAATTGTCAACCAAGTTTAGTGGCCTGAGTGTCAAACTTTCAACTAATGGGTTACGATATTTGGGCTCATAAGACCGCCGGCGCTGGATATTGTGGCCATCAAGGCTGGCTTACTTTATGTTTAATCAGTTCAGCCCAATAACAAATTCAAGAGTCCAAAACTGTTGTCCTTACTATTATTTCATTTGGGCCGACAGGCCCAATTCTACTCGGCCCAATTTCACTTGGAACTTGAACAGTTGAACCCAAAAACAAAATTGGGTAACCCAGTAACGATTTCGCTCCGTCTCTCTTCTCACTCTCAGTCGACCACCATTACCAGAGGAAAGTGTTCTGGTATATCTTGAAACCCTTGGATCCGAGTCGCTAGAATTTCGATCCAAACAAAGTAGCGAAGATGAGGATTATGATAAAGGGAGGTGTGTGGAAGAACACGGAGGATGAGATCCTCAAGGCTGCGGTGATGAAGTATGGGAAAAACCAATGGGCTCGGATCTCATCGCTTCTCGTTCGCAAATCAGCGAAGCAGTGTAAAGCACGCTGGTACGAGTGGCTCGACCCATCCATTAAGAAGGTATGCTATCATCTTTTTATGCTTTTCGAATTTCATGGATGCAATGTTCTCTTCTTTAGGTTTGGAATTTCTTGGTTGTGGTCTTTGTTTCTTTTTAATAGCTGGTACCTTCCCTTCTCTTTTTGTATCTTTATTAAGCGTTTAATCTACGTGGATAGAATTTTTTTTGAGCTGGTGCGAATTAGGATTGAAGTTCGGACGTTGAATGTAGCAAATATTGGTTTTTTTTTAGTTGTTTTAGCTATGTTTTGTGCAAAAATTCATTGGAATAAAACAAGGGTCCATAAGGTGTATTGCAAGGGAACTTTGAAAACAATTGAAAACTTGTAGAAAGGATGTTTTACTGGTTTATTGAACGTTGTATTTTATGGTGCTGGACAATCATCACCGCAAACCTCGGTTTGAGTGGTTAAGTTGTTTTGTTGCAACGTAGGCAAGTTCAAATAATGGAAACAGTAAAATATGGTTCTTTGTAGAGCTGACTATCATGATACAATGTGTCTGTATTTTGTTTGATTTGTTGCACTTGTGGATGGTTGGTTCAGTTCATGCAAAAGTAATGCTTTGATTTTGTTAATATTTGTAGACTGAGTGGACAAGAGAGGAGGATGAGAAACTACTTCATCTTGCTAAGCTTATGCCCACACAGTGGAGGACGATTGCACCTATTGTTGGTCGTACTCCATCTCAGTGTCTTGAGAGGTATGAGAAACTCCTTGATGCAGCATGTGTTAAAGATGAGAACTATGAACCAGGTGATGACCCACGAAAGTTGCGGCCTGGGGAGATTGATCCAAACCCTGAATCAAAGCCTGCACGTCCTGATCCTGTTGATATGGATGAGGATGAGAAGGAAATGCTTTCGGAAGCACGGGCTCGGCTAGCAAACACTAGGGGGAAAAAGGCGAAAAGGAAAGCCCGGGAGAAGCAGCTCGAAGAGGCGAGGAGACTTGCTTCTTTGCAGAAAAGGAGAGAATTAAAGGCTGCTGGTATTGACAACAGGCATCGGAAGAGGAAAAGGAAGGGAATTGACTACAATGCTGAAATCCCCTTTGAGAAGAAGCCTCCTCCTGGGTTTTTTGATGTTGCTGATGAAGACAGGCCTGTGGAGCAGCCGAAGTTTCCAACCACTATCGAAGAACTTGAAGGGAAAAGAAGGGTCGATATTGAAGCACAGTTGAGGAAGCAAGATATGGCAAAGAACAAAATCGCCCAAAGGCAGGATGCCCCATCTGCTATATTGCAGGCTAACAAGATGAATGATCCTGAAACTGTGAGGAAGCGGTCAAAACTGATGCTTCCTTCTCCACAGATTTCTGACCACGAGTTGGAAGAAATTGCAAAGATGGGTTATGCGAGTGATCTTCTCACAGGTAGTGATGAGTTAATGGAAGGCAGTGGAGCAACACGTGCTCTTCTTGCAGATTATGCCCAGACACCACGTCAAGGAATGACACCACTAAGAACCCCTCAAAGAACACCTGCTGGTAAGGGTGATGCTATCATGATGGAGGCTGAAAACTTGGCCAGGCTAAGGGAGTCTCAGACACCATTATTAGGAGGGGAGAATCCAGAATTGCACCCTTCGGATTTTTCAGGTGTCACTCCAAAGAAGAGGGATGCTCAAACCCCGAATCCAATGCTCACCCCTTCAGCGACTCCTGGAGGTGCAGGTCTCACCCCTAGGTTGGGCATGACACCTAGGGATGGCTATGGTTTTGGTATGACGCCAAAAGGAACTCCTGTCAGGGATGAGCTACGTATAAATGAAGACATGGATACGCACGATAGTGCGAAACTTGAGCTGCGGAGACAAGCTGAGTTGAAACAAAACTTGCGCTCAGGTTTAATTAATCTTCCACTGCCCAAGAATGAATACCAAATAGTTATCCAACCCCCTCCAGAATTTAGTGAAGAACCAGAGGAGAAGATTGAGGAAGACATGTCTGATCGGCTAGCAAGAGAAAGGGCAGAGGAAGAAGCACGGCAACAGGCATTACTTCGGAAAAGATCGAAAGTATTGCAGAGGGAGCTTCCTAGACCACCAGCTGCTTCAGTGGAATTAATTAAAAGTTCTTTGCTGAGGGCCGATGGAGATAAAAATTCCTTTGTTCCGCCTACTTCAATTGAGCAAGCTGATGAAGCAATAAGGAAAGAGCTTTTGAGCTTACTAGAGCATGATAATGCGAAGTACCCACTTGACGAAAAGGTTGATAAAGAGAAAAAGAAAGGTGCCAGGCGGCCTGCCAATGGATTGGCTGTGCCTGTTCCTGTGATTGAAGATTTTGAAGAAGAGGAGCTAAAAGAAGTGAGTCCTTTGTTTTCTTTGCTGAAATAAAATTTCGCCTTTTAACCTTTTTTTAGTAACAGAGGGTTAGGGCCAAGTCTGCAATCATTAGATGGGTTCAAGTTCTTAAATGATTTAAGTAGATTGTTTTCAAACGTGATAATCAGCAATCCTTGCTGGATTTCCCCCTTCGACATTTTGTTAGTGCAAGATATGGCGATACTTGAAACTGATAATTTCCATTTCTGCTATTGAAATCCACCTGACTTGGATTTAAATTTGTTTCATGCTTTCTAGTTTCTACTTTGTTGGTTGATAAACATTCTATAAACATATCTATTTAAAAATTATCTTGTCACATATTTTCCCAGTGAGCAAAAATGCTGATTCAGATGCCTAATTTGATGACAACATTCTTCTTCGTAGGCTGATTTTTTGATAAAGGAGGAGACTCAGTATCTTCGTGTGGCAATGGGGCACGAAAATGAATCCCTTGAGGAGTTTGCTGAGGCGCACAAAACTTGTTTAAATGACTTGATGTATTTCCCCACTCGCAATGCTTATGGCCTGTCAAGTGTTGCAGGAAACATAGAGAAGCTTGCAGCCTTGCAGAATGAATTTGAGAATTTGCACAAGAGGTTTGATGCTGATAAAGCTAAGGGGGGAAACCTTGAGACAAAGGTTAAGCTTTACACTCAGGGTTATGAGGTATGTTGTGAATCTTTATGGTCTTGTATCATTTGAATTTGTAACTTGTCTTAGATTTCTTCTATTCTCAGTATGAGATGACTGATGAGTGCACTTCTGTTATCTACCTGAATGAATTTAATGTGGTGTTTAGTTGTGAAATAAAAGATATTTTCTTTATATTTTGACCTTAACCTCTACATGTGGTCATAGTTGAATTGTCTTTTAGTAGGTCATATTTTGGTTATAGATGGCTTAATTTTTGATATTTTTCTTGAGCAGAATCGGGCCCAAAAGCTTTGGTCGCAAATTAGATCAACCATAAAGCAAATGGAGACATCTGGAACTGAACTGGAGTGCTTTCAAGCCTTACAAAAGCAAGAAAGATTAGCTGCATCACACAGGATAAATGGTCTGTGGGAGGAGGTTCAGAAGCAAAAGGAGCTTGAGCAAACTTTACAAGTGCGTTATGGCCGTTTGTTAGCTGACCTGGAAAAGATACAACCTCTGATGGAGGAATACAGAGGACAAGCACAAAAGGAAGAAGAGATTGCTGCAAATAGACATTCTATTGAGTTGGTGGGGGCTTCTTCAGATCAAACTGTCGTGCCTGTGTTAGAAGCTTCTAAAACCTCTGATGACCTGGAAAGCTCTGTGTCTGTTGATCCATCTCACTATGAAGCTTCACAACATCAAATGGATGTTGATTCTGAAAAAGAGCCGGCAGCAGTCGATACCAATGTAAACCCACCTAATCATGTGACTACTGAATATGGAGTGGATGGAAAGCTGTTGCATTCTCATAGGGTTCCAGAGCGAGATTCTATCGAAGAAGTGGATAACCTTTCCAATGAGGAGGTTAAAGTAGAAAATATGTTGCCCGTTGGTAAGTCGACTGGGGATGATGTAACAAATGCTGAGGTTCCTAAGGAGGATGTGGTTGAAGATCAGCAGAACGATTTAGAACGTGGAAGCAGAGAAGTCTCAACCAACAGTGAAATTGGGAAAAATGATGATTTGACAACTGAGGATGCTATGCAGGTTTCCAATGGTCACGATGAGAAGCTGAATTCTGCGTAAGAACTTCTCCGCGGATATGAAAGCCGAGGACCAGCCTGTCTTATATGGGAAGTCTACTGAAGCAAACTGAAAATGATTTACTAATATTGCCAGCTTGGGATGTATTTGATACAAAAAGTCGAAAAACTGACAATATTTCTCCAAATCTCAAGAATGTTACTTTAGAACTGAGTGGGATAAGATAGGATCATCATCAATCGAGTTTTTATCTCAAAATTTTGAGGTCGGCTATATGAGTATATGAGTGGGATAAGATGGATGAGAAAGCAAATTGAGGTTCACGTTATAAATGTTGAAGGCTCTTCACACTATAGATGCTGAGCTTTGAACAGGAACACACCAAATGCAAGTTGGGACTATGACATGATTTGCTTATTGAATCAATATCCATAACAGTTGAAAGAGAACCTGCACCACATGATCAATCCCTTTGACTAGACAAATGAACGGCTAGTATTCAACCAGTTGCAACTCGGTTTCAACACTTATTGACCACCAAATCAGATTTGCCCTATTTTCTCTTTATAAATACCCTGGACCTGGACCCTGGAATTCTCAATGACCTCTTTAGTTTGTGGAAAACAAAAAGAAAAACCTCCATGGCCTACTCTTATCATGAAAGAAGAAGCTCCATCTTTGATTTGTTTTCTTTAAACCCACTGCCATATCCAGTTCTCTTAATCCTGGCAGTGATATCAATATTTCTTGGGATGTCATGGTACTTCTCTTATGAAGAAGCTGTTGAGGCTGCAGAGGAAACAATGGGTTGGGCACTATTGGCTGTGCCAGTTGTGTTGATATTTCTAGTTCGCTGGTTGTCATCTATGGAAAATCATGACATGTTCTTTGGCTGGTCGCCTTGGGACAAGCGCGGCCGGACTTACTACGGCCCATCGTCGTCGGAGGGGAGCTCACCGTGGGGTGTTGCTGCCTTGATTGTGTTGCTGTTGATTTTGTTGCGGTTTCAATCTGTCTTTCTTGATAGCTGGTTTGGTTGATGTTTTAGTTAAGACTTTGTTGGTTAATTAATTACAAGTGATGTTTGTTTTTGATAGAAGCTGCTTTAGATTTGTGTGTGTGTGTGTGTGTATATGTAGTATGATGTTTTGAACAAGTGAGATTTCAATCCTATTTTCATGTGTTCATACTCTTTAACTTGTTTGATTTAATTTCCAATTTTACAATCCAATAAGTTATTAATTACTTGGATTTCAAGATAATTCATGGTGAACCAAGTTTATGACAAAAAATCATATTTGCTTAGGTAATGAATGAGACATGTAAAGCATTAGTGGCCAACAAAATATCAAAACAAAATATCTCCTTCCAAAGTGTGATGTGACCTAATTTTAGGCATTTTATTATGGGATTTTAAATACATTAGGTAGAATGCTTAAAGCATATTATACAAATATCTTTTTTCTTCACTAGAAGTCATGTATAAGTGTAATCATCGAGCTGATTTCAATATAGCCCTAACGATCCGAGTTTAGTTCCATGTTGACTCAAGTTTAATCTCATATCAGATATCTAAATGATAAACTTGTATGATATCATTTTCGGTTAATAAAAAATTATTTCACTATTTCCCCCCTAAAGTAATCTATTTGGAATGACTTTTACTTTTGTTGT
This sequence comes from Tripterygium wilfordii, assembly GCF_013401445.1. Lineage (NCBI taxonomy): Eukaryota > Viridiplantae > Streptophyta > Magnoliopsida > Celastrales > Celastraceae > Tripterygium > Tripterygium wilfordii. Next base: position 11,512,860 of record NC_052233.1, on the reverse strand, counting down.
TATATATATATACACACACATATTAGGAATCTTGAGCAAAAGGAGAGTGGTTGAACAACTTTTAATTTTTGATATGTATACATTTGTTTTCCAATTTGAAATGTGAAGCCACTCATCAAAAGATGAACCCAATAACAAGTGTGTCCGTAATGCACATAAAGAAATATCAAACCAAACAAAAAAAAAAAAGAGTTTATCTTCTTGATAGTATTTGGTCAAATGTTCAAACCCACCAATCTACCATAGGTGTCGTGGTCCAGTGTCCATAAAGCCGTGGCCCATTAAGCAATGACGCTTTCATGCCTCCTGGCTTGTGGGGTCCGAACTCTAAAAGTCCACCAATATGATTCTGCCAACCCTTAATAGGAGTAAGAACTTTAACCATCTCTCTCAAAGCAATTGATTGACCATCACTAATACATATTACATAGGTCAGTGTCAATGCACTCGATCATCATGACAATCCTTAATTTATCATGTCATCAAGTGGGATTTTTTGTGAAAACATGCTTGACATGTTAAAATCTAAATCCCGCATCGAAAGTATAAAATTATGATGTGGGATTTATATAAACATTGGAATCTCCAACCTCACAAGTTAGTTTTTGAGGTATGATTCTCCCAATGCTCATAACAATTGGTATTAGAGGTTACACCACGTCTCTCAGTTGAAATAGTGCGACACAGATGGTGACATTGGCATAGCAGTGTCTGTCCTAAACTAGCTAGTGCAAAGCCAATCCGCGGGGGCGCCGAGGCTACGAAGCGTGGTGGAATGTTACGATGTGAATCTCACATCGGAAGTATGAGATTTCGATGTGGGGTTTATATGGGCATTGGGTTCTCCAACCTCACAAACTAACTTTCGTGGTGTGATTTTCCCAAGATTCATAACATGACGACCTTAATTTTGACTTATATCGAATTTCCAAAAGACAAGCTCCTATGATGTCGTTCTCAATGTTATCCAAAAAAAAAATCTCTAATTGGTATATTAGTTGGCTAGGGTTAGAAAATTATTTATTTAATAGACTCTAAATATCCAAGATCAATGTTAATTATTGTTGTTTTGGACTCGGATGGGCCACCATTACTTCTATTTAACAATCTTAGCCGCACAGTACTGCTCGGCCCATCAGAATTCATGTTGTTTTTGTAAAAATTAAAAGCAAAAAGTATAAATGCCTGCATCACAGACACCCAAAACACTGCATGAATAGAGCTAAATTACACAACTGATCAACAGACACTTCAAACATCAATACAAGTATACAACCCACATAGATTTTACTACATTTTTCATTTTCTTTTAGAGAAAAATTATATTCCACAGCTTAATTAATCTTCATCTCCAAAGGGGACCAAACCACTTGGAATGAAAATAAGACTGATAACAAACCAATAACAGAACAAGTACAACCAATATGGCAATACCCCAAGGAGATCCCCCACCCAGATTTTGGCTCTGCCAATAGGAGAACCTCCCAATTGCAGAATATGAAGCCATGAAAATTATCAACAGAATTGGCAACAGGAAGATGAAGAGCTGGAAGTTGGTAGTTCTTTGGTGCAACTCTGCCTTGTATTCTGTGTACTGAGAGAGCCACAACAGGACAATGACAATCCCAAAAATGGTGAGAAGGGGGAGTGGTGGTGTGGAAATGGAGGACAAGGTCTGGCCTGTCCAGCCTTGTTTCCACTCTGGACCTCTTCTTCTTCTGGTGTAGAACCACTCCATTGAGTTCTCTCCTCTTTTCAGTTCAAGAATGGATGATTGGGGTTTTTGTTTTGGATTCAATGTATAAGGTTGGTTTTGGCACATATGCTTTGAGTGTAGCTTAAACTTAGAGCAACTTTTTCACTTTATTTTTGATTCATGCACACTCAAGGTTATACATTTGTGCTAAGTAATGAGGTTTCTCACTCCAGGCAAACATGCGACTCAATGGCAGAGTTACAGGGGTGCAACCTAAAGTTCACAGGTTCAATTCCTGTAAACAGCCTCTCGGCTCAAGTATAGAAAGCAAGACTTCAACTGATATGGAAATTCATCATAGCTCAAAGCTAATATTGCTGAAACATGAACAGAATCTTTTGTCAAATGCCTCTATATCTGGATAAATAATCAAAACTCAATTGAAAAAACTAGCTCATACGTTGAATACGACAGACTTCGATTTGCAACAGCATCTCTTTGTTATTTGTTCCTGCCCTCAAAAGCACTTCTTCACATCATCAAGCAATAACTGTCGTCATTTGTTTTTTGTCCTCCAAAAAGAACTGCATACAATCTAATCAAGCAGCAACTTTTTTCTTGGATAATACAGAATTGACAATGGTGGCAAATTCAAGACCCTGTATCATGAGCATCGAAACCGCATTAACTCAATGAAACAGATAATAAATTTCAAAAAGGTATCTAGACAGTGTAGTTATATTGAAATTTTCCATACAGTCTGCACATTAGATAAGGAGTCGTGTCGTGTTTATCAAGAAACAAGAAACAAAAGGTGTTTATGAGGAAAGGAGTTAATATATTACTGAAGGGAAAAATGAATTTCTGACATTTACTTCCTTACAGACATTCAAGCAAGAACATTTACTTCCTTCACAAGAAAGGGATGTTGACATTGCAAAACATGCAGAGAGAGGCTCTGGTAGTAAAAAGTACTATTTTTCCTATGTTGTCCATAGATATCAATATCTTCTAATCATAGAAGATGGGTTCGGAATGAAAAGAAATTGCACAACATGGAGCAAAAACATGACCTGATGAAGAAGGGATCAATGCAATTTTATCCACTGTGTCTCTATATTATGATCGTCCACCTCCTCTGTTCCTCAACTGACATATTACTCTTACCTAATGCATTTCCCAATTCAAGAAACTGCTCATTTAGTCTGTCCCTTCTCAACTTCTCGGGGTCAGCCTTCTGAACCTTTCTTGCAGTATCACAATCCTTGATTCCTCTGGCTGCAATACCCAGTACAAGAATATGGCAGAACCAGCTGTATAAATAACATTCCACCAAATTAAAGTATCAAAACCATAACAACAAAGGTTGAAATTCCTAGGATAAATAATATTGGAACCTGGGTGTCGTGTGGAAGCCATTGGAGGACATGAGAGGGTCAGGAGGTTGATTCTGAAACTCTGGTGGGGGTACATCTGGGGCCTGAATGGATTGAATGTAAGCGTAGGGTGTTGGGGGATCCATGATTGCGTTTCATGAAATTGACCTTTTTCTGCTGAATATCTAATTCAGTAATCCTGTTTCCCTGCTGAACACTACGTCGTTTAGTGCTTGCTGCGGTTAGTCTTGTATAAAGCGACACCGTATCGCACGCCCTTCTTATAAATTCCCATGTCCCAACCCTCGTCGACTCGTGGTTCGTCGTTCTACTAATTAGCTCTTCGAGAATAGAAGCAGAGGAACGATGTCGGGCATGGGAGACGGATACGTGGGCACGGCCCAAGATGCCGTTAGGATCCGACGGCTCGAGAAGCAGCGAGAGGCGGAGCGTCGGAAAATTCAAGAGCTCAAAAGTAAGTCGGCTTCCGACAAGGGACAGACGGGCCTTCTGCAATTCGGTTCCGGCACCTCCGAGGTAGAAGTCCGACTACACCGCTGAAACCCTAGATTTTTTGCTCTTTTTTTTTTTTTTTTTTTGCTTTTAATTTAGGGTTAACGTTTTGAATTTTGATAATGGAATTTTGCTTTCTTTTACTTGCTACATTTTCTTAGCACGAAGCTTAGTTTTTGATTCATTAATTTGCTTCTTCAGATTCTTGAGACAGCGTTTAAGAAGGAAACTGTTGGTTTGGTGACGAGAGACGAGTATGTTGAGAAGGTAGAGCATTCAACTTTTCTTATACATAATTATGTTGTTTGATTATGTTAAATGAATTGTGTAAATGTAATCAAGGGACAATTAGTCGTTCATTTTAATTTATTTTTTGGTGCTTCACTGTTTGTAATTTAGAGGGTTACAATTCGAAACAAAATTGAAGAGGAGGAGAAGGAGAAGCTTCAAAAGTTACAGCAAGAGTGAGTGAAGGCTCTGGCTTGAGTAGATTTTGCAAATATGTAGCTTTTTTTTGCTTTGTTTTGTTTCAGTTTGTCTTTTGTCCATTGAGATTTTTTCCCTTTTCATGTTTAGGGAGGAAGAGCTTCAAATGCAAAAGCGGAAAAAGAGGAAAATTAAGGGAAGTCGGCTATCGTTTGTAGATGATATTGAGGATGGGGAGAACAGTAAGACACTTTTATTTTGAGCACTATATTGGAGCCTCCCTGCAAGTTCAATTCTTATTTTGCTTTGTGCTCTGTGGTTTTTTATGTTAATTTCTATGTTAAGATTTGTGGGCTGTGCATCGGTTATCCCACCTGTAGTCCATTGTAATCATATATTGTATATTTCCTAAGTCAAAGTTTTTCCATGCTAAGTTTCCCAACTTGTTCTTAGCTATGTTGCTTTAATATAATGAATGAGAATCTTGATAAGCCGATAAGGTTTGATATTATCTGATCAAATGAAAATTAACACTGTTGGGTGGCATTCCTCACATCTCCAAGGTGATGTTTTCATACAACATGGTATAGCCTGCTGGCCCCTCATAAAGAGCTTTCTTCAAATCAGTTTCACATTCTAGGTTTTAGAATTGCCAGATTTTGAGAAGATTCTGTAGTTCTAACTTCTAATGATATGGTACTTACTTTATAACTTTACCGTCCAAATCATAGGATCATAATTCATAAAGCATGCAACCTTTCATCTTTCAAAATGTTATCTTGCTGTGGGCATTTCAGTTCTCCACTTCTCCTATTATTTGTCTTCAAAAGTCCTGGTCTTGACTCCAATTTACTGCACTTTAAGATGACGAGGGCTTTCTAAAAGAAAACAAGTCTGAAAATTGGCAATTGCTCGAAATCCAAAAACCAAGTATTCTGGGCCTATTGTGAAGGAATACCCGTGCTTGAGATTCCTTGCCTTGAAAAGCTCTTCCATTCATTGCGATTCACACTTTCCACAAGATAGCTTAGGGAAACATACCAACTGCCCTTCTCTGCAGTTAAGATCATGCTTTTCCGTCTTAAAGGAAGCTACTGTAACCCATGCTTATCATGTATAAAATGGATCCCACGATAGTGGAATTCCTTTCATACCAGTTCATGAAAGTCTTTTGTTGTAAATTTTGATTATATATACTTGTGTGGGTGAAAGTTTTTTGATGTAGCTTTATTAACCTTCTTTTAGTTTTGGTAGACAAACAGCACAATGTGTCATGATGAATCTCAATCTCTTAAGATTTTTTTTTTAATTATTTTCTCTGAAGAAAATGAAGAGCCAAACAATTTTGGGCGCTTAAAATTAGGCAAAGATCCCACAGTTGAGACAAGCTTTCTTCCTGACAGGTGTGATGTCTCCCTATCTTCTTACTCATCTTTGTTTGTGTATGTGTGTGTTTGTGTGGTCCTGGGTCTAACAATTTGGCTTAGAGGTGCTGAGGATGATCTTACAGTGAGCGGGAGGCAGAGGAGCAATCTGAGCGTGAAAGGTTGCGGAAACAGTGGCTTCGTGAGCAAGAGCAGATTCGAAGTAACTTCTCCCTCTCTGTGTACCCAGTTTATTAAGCAGTGTAAAATTGTCTCCCTCTAATTTCATGCTCCTTTGTTTCAGATGAGCCCCTTGAGATTACGTACAGCTATTGGGATGGAACAGGCCATAGACGTGTGATCCAAGTGAGAAAAGCTGCCTACCCTGTATTTTGGTTAATACACTATATTATTTTTTTTCTTCTGTTTTGTATATTCTCTTGATCTTTGGCAATTTTGTCTTTGCCTGCTTTATTGTTTAGGTACGCAAGGGTGATAGCATAGGAGAGTTTCTTCGGGCTGTTCAGCAGCAACTTGCGCCTGAGTTTCGAGAAATTCGAACAACATCAGTGGAGAATTTACTATATGTGAAAGAAGATCTCATCATTCCTCATGTGAGATGATAATGAAAATCAGTGTTTTTTGTACATTTTCTGTCAGATGTGCTTGCTAACTACTGTATCACTTGTGCTTTTGTCCAAACTCAGCAACACAGTTTCTATGAGCTAATTGTCAACAAGGCTAGGGGCAAAAGTGGACCGGTAATAATTGATTGCTTATTAATTGTTCTATTTGAGCATATTGAGAACATAAATGAATTGATGTGTCTGTATAATCTTGGTGTTGTCTAAGCAGTCTGTTATGGTGGTTGTGTTAAAGCTTGAGTTAAATTTTCCTTGTTCTTGGCTGACATCGAGAAAATCTAGCCTCGTTTTCTGTCATTGAATATGGTACCTGCTTACTGTTATTGAGGAAACAAACTCAAAATTGATCATGTTTATCTGAATGGTAGTTGTTTTGTTATTTTAGAAATGTTTTTCCTGAAACTTTCGCTAAATGAAATGGCTTTTGCTCAAATTGTGCCCAGTTGGACAATAGTTCTTTACAGCTCTTGCATTGTTGCCGTACCTTTATATGTGTTCTTTAAAGGAATATTTTACCTTAAGTTGCTTATCAGGCAATTTGTCGATTTGATTATTGCAGCTGTTTCACTTTGATGTCCACGAGGATGTTCGTACGATTGCTGATGCTACAATAGAAAAGGATGAGGTACAGATTCTGACTTGTTATTCAGCATACTCTAATTATTAACATGTGGCTTAGTGGTAGAGTTATAGGAGTGCAACCCAGAGGTAACATGTTCAATCCCTGAAAATAGTCTTTCCACATATTATGTGGGGCAAGGTATGCGTACATATTGCTTATCCCTGATCCCGTCCACTACTGGAGCTTTGTGCATAGGTGTTATTTTACCTTTACGAATTATATATAAACTCGTAGAGTCCAAATGCAATTACCGTACAATCGCATAGATTTTTATTTTTATTTTTTACTTAAAAGTTTTCTTATTAGTTATGACAACATGGTGCGACGTATAAGCTCTAAACAAAGCAGCTTTTAAGTATTGTATATGGATTGGTATCTTTTACTAGATGTTTGGATGCTAAACATATATGTCTGGTGCATGGGTGTCCAATGTTGATGAGACTCTAGCCAATTAGGATATTTCGATGATGTGAGCAGGTGCTTCAGTTCTTTCTTGTATTTTCTTTTTCCCGGTATGATATAAGGCAGTGTAAAGCTTTGTGAAAGGTGTTCAGTCATATAAATTCATTGATGAATCATTCAATAGGGTTGAACCCAACTTTCTTTTATGGAAGTTTTATGAAAGAGGGAGTGAGATAGGGCTCCATATGGATGCGAATCAAGTTTGGTTTTGTTGTGATATCTAGTTGTACATTTTGCAGCTGCGCTTTGGTTGACTAAAGGAATTTCATTTGATACATGTGGTCAAAAATGTTTCTGGGGTTGCCATGGCTCGGTTGTACTAAGGTATTCATTTTTTCCACTTTGTTGTAACAGTCTCATGCTGGGAAAGTTGTTGAGAGGCATTGGTACGAGAAGAACAAACATATCTTTCCTGCGTCAAGATGGGAGGTTCTCTCTCTCTCTCTCTCCCTGTAGTCTTCAATATTCACCTTAGCATGGACTTGTAAACTGGTTGTTGTTTCTTTTATATTTGTTTCTGACAATGTTTATTGCTTCAATTTGTTGCAGATATACGACCCAACAAAGAAATGGCAACGTTACACCATCCATGGAGATTGATTACTCTTGGGCAAACATCGTATTATGAATTTGCTTCGTGAATTGTTTTTCAGAAGCTAGTGAAACTGTTTTTTCAACAATGGCTTGGGGTTGAACTTTTATGTATCTGTATTACCTTTTAATGAGATTGAGAGCTGAGGACGCTGGGGATTGGTGACTGCAGCTTCATTTTCATATATTGTTTATCGATATACAGATATAGATGTTGGAATGGTGCTGATGGTGGTGGAAAATTATGGAATTTTGTAACTCACTATCTTGCTTCTTCTAACCATTAACTGATGGTACTTCCTTTCCACATATTGCTAATCTATAGAGAGATGGATTGAATGGTGCAGGTGGTTTTTTTGATAATCGGGAAGGTCTTAGTTTAACGGTCACTTTGCGAACCCTTTGGTCAGTTTTAAACTCGGGTTTGAGTGTCACAGTCCACATATGATGACAAACATTTTAGATCAGATCGAAGTCTGTGCGGGTAGAGGTGGGTTGAAGTCCTCAGAAGTGGGTTGCAAGGCTCACGGAACCAGGAAATATCTTAGTTAGTTTTGAACTTTCAATCTCGGACGTCTTTAATCTTTAAATTTGGAGAGGTAACAAATCAGGTTTACCTTTAATTGTTAAGTTTAGAGAGATAATCAACTAAGTCATTGCCCAATTGTTTGTCTCATGGAATATAGAGAGTTCCGAAGGTGCAGTGCACGGGTCTCTTCCGGAACGAGCCTAATGGGCTCTGGCCAGTAGAGGTTTATGATTAAAACGAAAAAACCAAGGCAAGTGCTTGAGAAACGTCACCGTTTAGGTTGTTCTCTCAATATTGGCCTTTGGCATCCTCATTCCTCGGTATTTTCAGAACACAAATATAAACCCATTTTCGTCTCTACTATTTGACCCGAGAATCGTAAGACCTAGTGGTGCGGTGGTTCTGTGCTTTGTAGTTGAGCTGAGCGTGTTGACTCCAAGCACTTACAGATATGGCGATGAAGCATTTTAGGGCTTTGTTCCTGGTCCTCCTCCTCATCGCATGTCCTCTTCTGCAAGGTTCATTTTCTCAATTCAGATCTAGATCCATACGCACATATGTACTTCTTAAGACACTGGGATTCCTTTCGTTTTACTAAATTGCGATATCGATCATCTATGGTTCTGCGCTTGCATGCTGCTTATGGTTGTTTTGATCTATTGAGATTAGATCGGATTTGACTTTGTTAAGGCTGACTTTGGATAGCTGTTTTGCTGGTTTTCTTTTTCTTATCTTTTTCTCGTTATGATCCGTTTCTTTTTGGAGTATTTTTCTCGCTTTTATATGTGCTTTAGTTGAGTTCGAAAGTGGGTTTCAGCAAATTCTATATTATTTTCTGCTTTCTGAAGAAAGTGAGGAATGTACGTTTCAAATACTAAGATATCCTCAGAGAAGCTTTTAGAGGTAGTTATAATACTTCTATGGGTAAAAGAAAGGCTTAATTTTCCTCAATTAATATCTAAAATGCTATTGAAGCTCCTTTTCGAGGATAAACAGTCCAACCTTGAATCAGAAACTACGTGCTTGCTTTTCGGTGTTTTATATGATTGCATGGTTTGACAGTGTTGTACAGGCTTGAATTCAATTGTGAATGTAATTCACTAATTTGTTCAATGCGCACTGTTTCTTTTAAGGTATGATGTCATTTTATTGGTTCTCGATTTGACTTGGACTTGTTCTTTTTGGTAGTTGCAAGGTGTCAGTCTGAATCTGATTCAGATGTGGAAGTTGCAGAGGCTGTTGAAGGGGGTGATCTTGGGATTGTGGGTGAGGATGTCCAGGATTTTGATGATGGGAATTTTGGCCCAGCTCCAGGAATTGATACAGTTTGTGTGTTCCCAAGAAACAGTGCCAAATGTAAGAATTTCATTTAAATTGCACGTCGACCTGTTTATTTATCTTCTGTCAACAGTAGCATGTGGAAAATTTGATTTAATTTATTTTTTGCAGTGGTCACTCCTGGAGAAGAGACTGAATTACTAGTAGGAATGAAAAATGATGGTAATAAAAACCATACTTTGCTACTGTTGTCAGCTTGTTGTCGCATACTTGTATACTTTTCTTGCCATGATGGCATTGGCCTGGTGTTTCTTTTATTGGCTTAATGGGAATATTGTTATGTTAAGGAAAAGCAGTTGCCATCACGTTATGCATGCTTGCTTCTCATTTTTCGTGAAATATTCAGAGCTTATTCACTTGCTTGTTTGGTGGGATTTACAGGGGAATCAAGTGTGAATGTAATTGCGATTAAGGCCAGTGTTCATCTACCTTATGATCATCGTCTGCTGGTCCAGAATCTCACTGCTCAGGTAACTTTATGTTTGCATGAATTTGCATGAAGGGTTTCAAAATTTCCTTCTAAACAAGTCATCTAATGTTCTTATGTGCTCATTTAGTTGCTTATTTTAGTCTTTTAGGACATTCTTGTGCTGTATTCGTTACGATTATCGCTTGGACACCTTAATTTGAGGTTACTCTTTTGTCTTTGTGCAACTTATTACCCCTGAAGCTTTCGTTTGTAATTTGGATTGCAACTGTGATTTAGTTTCATCATATATACTTAGTTACAATTTATCATTGCCTTATTGAACTGTATTCTCGCTCTGATTGTAGGCCTTTAGCAATGCATCTGTGCCAGCTTCAGTTCAGGCGACTTTTCCATACGTATTTGCTGTCAGCAAGTTTTTGCAGGTGCGTACTTGTGGGGAATTTTGTTCATTCCTGATTATCAATTTTTGAATTGGTTCTGTATATCAACCAAAAGAAAAGTAATAGTAGACACTGATTTGTAGAGATAGACAGATTGGGGCTTACGTATTTAGCTGCTTTGTGCAGTCTGGAACCTTTGACCTTGTAGGAACCATCTTTTATGAGATTGACCAGCATCCTTACCAGAGCACATTCTATAATGGTACCATTGAAGTTGTTGAGTCTGGTGGTTTCCTCAGCATTGAGTCAGTATTTCTGTTTACCCTTGGAATTGCCCTTCTTGTCCTCCTCGGTTTATGGATTCACGGTCAAATACAGAGCATTTCCAAGGTATCATCTGCAGTTTGGTTTTTTTTATGCTTGCTTCTTTGATTATACATGTACCCTATGAGAGATCAGTATGCCTATGATTCTTTGGTTCTTGTCCTGATGAGATCAACATTCTTTGTCTTGTCATTTTATTTCTTCACATTTTCAAACACATGCACTAACTTGTGCGCTCTTCATAAAAACAAACTCATTCAAGCTTACCCGCTTTTTTAACATCACTCGGACGAATATTTCTTGATACGTGGTATCAGTAATGGCTGCTTCATGGGTATGCTAATTTTATTTCCTATTTATCTTCTTATTTCCTATTTGTAGTTCATTGTTCTGCTAATTTCATGCTCTTTTGTTGCCCCGTGCACAAAGTAGATTGAGAGGGAAAGAAACATGTAGTCATGTACTCAAAAGAGTCAAAAGATGAAATGCATATACTTCTTTGTTGGCTTGGCGTTGGAGAAATTAGGGGGATACACTTTTCTTTGTCTCAACAATGAGGATATAACTTAATCTTATTAATACTAACATAATGATGGGGACACTTTTTGCATTACATGTCAATCAAGTTTGTGTCAAAGGTTCTAGTCGAGGTGCTGTTTGAAACACTTTTTCCATATCCATACACTAGCAAGACAAACCGATATGTCAATTACAAAAGTTGTTTGACGATAATATTGGTATTTATTTATTTCCTTTATCTATACTCGCTAGAAATCTCTAACCTGTCTAGTACTTTTTTTGTCAGAAAACTAAGAGGACTTCGAAGGTGGAGGTTGGAACTGGGACTAGAGATGCTTCACTGGATGAATGGCTTCAGGTATATGATTCGTGCATCTCTAGGCAGTTTGCTCTATTCTTCATGGATATTCTTGACTCAATGTAGAATTGTTGATAATTTATTTGTTTTATCCTGACATATTTTCCAGGGCACTGCTTACACCCAATCATTGTCTGGCAAATCTAAGAAGAAGAAGTAGATGGAGTTTTCTTACCAGACTTTGTCACATGAGATAATTTAGTGAAGTGCAGACTCCTGTACACGCTAGGCATCTAGAGACTGTAAGAGAGCCCATAAGTTGGAGTAGTTTTTAAAATTAGACCACAACAGAACTGCCGTGCTGTTGCAGCATTTGTGGAAATTGCTTATATACTTGAATTAGGGATTCGAAACGTTGAACCTTTTTGCGGCAAAATTAACCGTGAAGTTGAGGTAGAAGAAAAACAGTTTTCCTGACCCTTTAAAACTTTGTTATATCACATGCATGCTTTTTCTTTTTTATTCTTGGTACTTTTAGAGCCGTGGATAAATTTTGGGTTATTGTTGCTTTGGTGCTTACATATGCTTTAAGTTAATACAATCATCATAGGCGGGTCTGGGTTTCTTGTGTAGCAGCTGGATCTGGTGTGGAATGATCGGCAATCTACAAGCCTCCTGTAGTGCTTCCTCCACCAGTTCCAATTTACAAGCCAAGCCACATCCTATTCCAATCCACAAACCAAAGCCAAAAACCCCCATTCTATCACACAATCCTCTTCCTCCATTCCCAAAGATTCCTCCTTCAAAAAGAAGCATGCCGACCACTACCAAAGCTCCCTCCTCTCCCCAAGATTCCTCCAAAGTCCTACTTCCATCACCATCACCCCAATATTGGTAAATTCCTGCCTCCCCTGCCACCATATTCTCCCATTCACTAAGGTGTAATGGATGCATACTAATTTGTTGTTAATGGATGGTTATTTTAAGTAGGGTATCCATGGTTGGTTATCGATCGGGTTTTTCTTCTCCAGATTTTTTCACATAAATTTAATCGATTCATCGATCGGTTTTTCTATTATCGATCGATTCTTTAAAAAAATATGTTGACTTTTATAGAAAATAGCGGTGATGGATTGATTTGGTTATCATGGATGATTTTGGACAGGCTTAATTTATCATCTTCCTCAGTAAACATAGACGAAATTGACCCTAATGTTTGTCTGTGTGTCCCCGTGTCCTCATATTTTGTGGTAATTCAATGCTTTAGAGCACTTGTAAAAAAGTTTAGTACACTTGTAAAAAAGTTGGTGTTGTGGAAAATCTCCACCGTACACCCCTATTGGATTATGTTAGGATGGGTCCCAGTGTTTTGCTTTGGATCCCACATGATGACGAGTGCCTGTTTTCTCTGCACCTCATTAAATCCTCCACCTCAGATCCTCTGCTTGAAACGCCGTCGTTTCCAGCTTGGGACGAATAATGACAAGAGCATATACCGCCTCGGATCCCTCACCATCCCTTAGTCAAAGCCCTAACCCAACCATAGTTAAATACTCTCATCGGAGTCCTACACGTGTTGAATTTCAACGGCCCAGATCAAGTTTTCATCGACATATTCCATCTCTGCTACTATATAAACGTCCTCGTGCCACACACCCTAACCACACTCGGCAAAAAAATCTAGAATTAGTTTCTGTAATTTGCAGCTCTGATTCAATGGCGACGAACCCTAAGGTTTTCTTCGACATGACGATTGGCGGTCAGCCAGTCGGCAGGATCGTCATGGAGCTCTACGCTGACACCACCCCTAAGACTGCGGAGAACTTCCGTGCTCTCTGCACCGGCGAGAAGGGCATAGGCCGCATGGGCAAGCCCCTGCACTTCAAGGGCTCTTCCTTCCACCGTGTGATCCCAGGATTCATGTGCCAGGGAGGAGACTTCACCGCCGGCAACGGAACCGGCGGCGAGTCGATCTATGGTGCGAAATTCGCTGATGAGAACTTCCAGAAGAAGCACGTGGGCCCGGGCATACTCTCCATGGCTAATGCTGGTCCTAACACCAACGGATCTCAGTTCTTCATCTGTACCGCGAAGACTGAGTGGCTCGATGGGAAGCATGTGGTGTTTGGAAAGGTTGTTGAGGGGATGGACGTAGTGAAGGCTGCTGAGAAGGTCGGATCGGGATCTGGAAAGGTCTCGAAGCCAGTTGTGATCGCCGATTCTGGTCAACTCTCTTAGATCGCCAGTCTTGATCGGTGACTATGGAGACTACTTTTATCTATCTAGTACTTTTAATATGGATAGTGTCGTCGTCTTTACATGTATGTGTCTTTTCTCGTCATCGGTAGTGATCTACGGGAGACTTTTACGTGTTTGAGTAAACTGCGATAAATAAGATAGAACTTTGCTTAATTTCTGTTTGATGAGTTCATCGTTTTCTATCGGCTTTGGTTCAATCTGGAGTCATGAATGGTGGGTGTGGAATCATCTGATGCTGTTATTCTTCTTTATCTTCTGCTTTTGGTGGATTGATTGGTGTGATGTGGCGCAGCACCAGTGCTTTGTGCCTTTGTCGCTGGCCATGGGCCCATGTCTTTTGTTGCTGGGCTTGTGTCCGTATGTTTGTCTCATGGTGCTTTGTTATCTCGTGAAGCTTACTAATTTTAGTACCAAACCTCCAAAGTGTAGGGGGAAAGTATAATTTTGGTCCCTCAGCCTTTTCGTCACCTGGGTCACTTGGGACTATAGTATGTTTTAAGGGTTGGACTATTCGCCCATTAAAGTGGTACGTGAGTTGGGTTCAGAATGTCGTGAGATGGTTTGGTCTATATTGGGTGTGGGCGTTAGAGCATTGAGAGGGCATTTTCCTAGTAGGAGTGGATCGGGAAGGACGCACCTCTAGTGTATGAGTTATCATGCCCACGATAAACGTTGGGTAGTCAAGTCCGGAGCGGATAACTGTTGAAAACATCTAATAAGTAGTAAGCCCACCTCAAGATGAGTGCTCTCTTATTTCGACTTCCCCGTAGCCTTTGGTAGCACAATCGAGACAGCGATGGGTTCTCTGCCCTTGTGGGGGATGGAGCGACGGAAGTTTTGAGAATTCAAGAAAAGGTGACATCAAGACGAGCCGTTTATCATTACGATAGGTGTCAAGTGGAAGTGCAGGGATGTATGTAGCTGAGTTGAGGCATTGACCTTAGTTCTTCACTTTCAAACGTAACAATTGAATTATTGATTTTTGTGAGTTGTAATTCGGTCAATTTTGGGACAAATCCGATCAATTAATTGATTGATCTATCAAGAAAAGTCAAACATTATCGTTTTTATAATTTATTTTACACACTTGACATTTAGGTGTTGATTTAACTGTTACGTTACATAGCCCATTCCTCATGCCCATCTATGAGGGACGGAAAAGTATTATTTCCTCCAAAGTGTAGAGATACATACATATATATATATATAGTTTATTATTTAATGCAATTGAAGTGATGGGCCTGACAGTCTGAAATAACAGTTGGTGGGCCACATCAGAAAGAGAAGATCATGAGCCCATTAGTTTCATGTTGGCAAATTGTCTTCACAATGTCAAGTTGCGACTCGTGAGTCGTGACCACTAAAATCACGTTTATTGCATCACTGTAATGACTATGCCTACCATTTCATCATCACTGTAACTTTGTCCAGTCCAAGAGGGGAAGGAGAAGCTGGAACCTTTTTGGAGTGATTTGCAGGATTTCATGATTTGTTGTGTAGATTTTGATTATTTTGCTACCTTACATGTGTTTCATGTTGTCCATTGTTGTTTGGGCCAAAGGCTGCTTTATTCTTCTTGGGTCGTCATTGTTAGTTCTTCAAGCCCAGTAAATATTTCTTAGGTTGTCATAGGTCCAAAAATGCATTGATTGTGTGAGGAATATTGAACCTCTGCTTCTACGCCACTTCGGTTGGACTATCAATCCTGGCACAAAATCTTAAAACAGTTTTCTTCCGGACTTAGAGTGACATAAGGCATTTCTCATGAACTTGTTTTCTTCCAGAGGCCAGGGGCAGGGGAATGTTTTGTTTGGGCATGTCTCCTTCACATTGAATAATGATATGACTGACTATATGATATTCTCGCGCACACGCATTATATTCTCCATGAACTTCATTGGTGTCCTTCGTGAATCAACAAGTGCACGAGAGAGGTATGATTGAAGAGAAAGAAATAGGAACAAGTGAACAAAATTTACTAGAACCCCCGCATGTGCAATATGGTTGGAAAGAAGAGGAACTGATAAATGAAGCATCTTTACTTCCCTTCAAGCTTTCCCACCAAGATCATTTGACAGGCCAACCAATACCCGTCGCCAACAAAACTTCCGAATATTCTGATTGCAGAGCTATCCACGTCTCAGAGAATCATGCTTGGAACAAAAAGGGTTTTTCCATGAACTTATTAGGTAAAAGCCCATTTGAGCTGGAGATAATTCTGCTGTGATTATGATCAAGTAGTTTTCTCCCTTATATTAATGCTCAATAGGTGTTTGACAAAATGCTTTTGAAGCACTTATCATTAATGATGAAACTAACTGTGGCACTATCATGAGATGTTGTGTGATGTTCATTTTATTGTATTGTTTTTAGTGTCTAAATCTTGTGTTACTCGAAGGCATTGTACAGCAATTGATGGCATAATATAAACCATCGACATAGCATGATAAACACTGTGGAGAGACTGTTTTTATGAGACCTAAGTTGGGACTAAACAACCCTGCCTACTCACCTTCAATGCATTAAGATATCTATAATTAAACATTCCTGCAAATCTTTGCAGGTGGTTGCAGAAGCAACACACCCCAATCAATGACTGTCTCCTTTGTTAGGAAGTAGTTGGCCTAGTTTTTTTTTCGTAACAATTCCGTGTTATAATTTAATGCAGCAGAAAAATTAGAATATCCTGCTTCTTTTGAGTAGAGTTCACATTACATCTATTGCTAACTGAGCACAATTTTTTTTGAATTTTTGGTGGTTATATGAAAGAATTAATTGTTAATAATAGGACAAATACATCTTCTTTACCAGTCCGTTGCCATCCACATTAAATGAAGTTTTTGTACTGTTTGTGTTTTCAAAATAACTCATAAATGGGGACAGTTGAGAGTTGAAAAATTCATCACATACTCCTTATTTACTACTTGTGATCAGTGATTTTGCTCCAATCCTCTTTCAACACCCATCTCTTGCTGATGAATTTATCACAGGAGTTTGTGTTCATAGTTTTTCTTGTTCTTGCTGCAGCCATTCATGGAACTGAAGCATATTCAATGGTCACTGGCACTGTCTTCTGTGACCAATGCAAGGATGGTGAAAGATCCCTCTTTGACTACCCTATTTATGGTAAGACTTGTAATCCTTCAAACTATGTTGTTGATTTTTGTCTTAATCGTTATCTTTACAAGTTCAAGCAACATTCTATATGTTATAGCTTGGATGTGGATTTTCTGTAGGAATCAAGGTTATGATGGCCTGTGCTGATAGTAGTGGGCAGATCACAATGTCAAGGGAAGAGACCACGAATTGGGTTGGGAACTATGCAATGAGATTTGATGGAACACCAGATTTGAGTAACTGTTATGCGCAGGTTTTACCTAGTACCGGTGGTGAGGGCTCAATGGGTTGTGGTGTGGGTGCTGGTCCTGCTCAGAAACTAAGACTTATGTTTAGGATGTTTGGTATGGAAATGTATGCTGTGGATTCTTTGCTTTCTCAGCCTGCTCAGCCCATGTCATTCTGCCCCAAATCAGCAAACCCTTTGCCTAGCCCTCCAACGCCTGTAAGGCCAGCTCCTGAACCGGTTACGCCAGTAAGGCCGTCTCCAGAGCCAGTCACACCTGTGCGCTCTCCTCCAAACTTCAGGCTTCCCCCATTGCCACCACTGCCTCCATTGCCTCCAATGCCACCATTGCCCTTCTTGGAAGCATCAGCCTGCAGCCATCAGTAAGTTTGTCAATTTAAGGCCTTCTTTTTCTGGAAACTTAGAATTTTTGTGGGGATGCTTAGGAACTATAGTGGTTAATCCGAATTGATGGAGAAAGTTGGTTATACGGAAATCTAATGTTGCAATCTGTGAAATCGCCATTTATCTCAACAATTAGTTTGGATGAATATATGTATTCATATAATTTGGATTAGGTGAGAGGTGAGATTTGAACCTTAAACTTCTTGTTTGGCTGAGCCTATGATACCATATAAAACACCATTTTTTACTAACTCACACCTACTGCTAAGAAGTTTTAACCCAGTAATGTAGTCTTCTTTGTTAGAGCAACATGATACAGTGATTAAATTGCTTCTTTGTGACTTTATAGTCTTTGAAGTTTCAGTCACAAAAACAGCCCTTACTAATTGTGGTTGCGATTTTTGCATCCAAGGTATTCATATGATCGTCGTCTTAAATTCAACTGAAAATTGATGAATACACAGGTACTGGACAATGCCACAATACAAATGCTACTGGAGAGCAGTGAACCCTGAGACGAAGGTTGCGGTCATCTTCGGGGTGCTTGCAGCCCAGAAATATGGGAACGACATTACGCTGTGGCAAGCATTGCAGGGCAGGGGAGACCCTTACAGGACTCTACTAAGGGAAGCAACAACTGCACTCCTCAACTCCTACGATAGTCTTCTATTCCCTTACCATACACTTGATGTTCTCACACACATGAATTGGGCCCTGATGGGTTCCCAGAGAAGTGTCCTCCTTACAGGTCTAAGGTTCTTGAGGGCCAACTCTGGTTCTGCCGATGTCACCTGCAAGTTCACTCCTTGCCAGTGATTTATTTATACATCAATTTGTTTTGCATTACTTCAATGGTGATATAGAAGTTACAGTAAGTATGACTAAGACGATATTCCTATTTATTTCTGTGAAAGTTATAGGAATACAGAGTTTGTCTCTTACCATTTCGCTAGATATATATATTCCCATTCGAGGGAAAGAACTTATTATGAGTACATTTGAAATATATTAGCTATTCTTTCCCCTTCTAGCACAGAAGATGAATATCCCAAAGTTTCTTTGAACGATGTTGTTTGATGAGAAATGGCAAAAACCGATTAAGCTTCTGGCTCTTGTGATCATCCTAGTGTCAATCAGAACATGAGCAAGGTTGTGGAGAGAAGTAGAAAAGGACCAATCTCCTATTGTATCATTCTACTTTCGACATTGTTATGATCCCACATTGTTTAATGTGGAGAAATTAATGCAAAAATAGTAACAATGGCAGTTTCTACATTGCTTAGAGCAACCACCCGCCACATTCTCTTTCAAACTTTCTCTTTCAAGTTTGAAGAGGAGTCCTCCTCTTCCCTGCCAATTTTCTTTTGCTTTTCTTTCTTTCTTTGTTTCAATAATATGAGCAGATGATGAGACTCTTCATGGATTTTCATTTTCATATGGGAGAGATAGATTTCAAGAATGATGTATGATCGGAGATCCTATAGCATGTTCTGGATTTCAAGTTCAAGTCTCAATAGGTATGCTTTCGATATGTATGGATTTGGATCTAGATCTACTTCCACATATGCTTGGAGAATTGCTCAAATTGTCAAATATGCTTTGCTCAAGTTTTTTCTTTTATTTTTTTTTGTTTATTTGTTTATTCTGTCATAGTGTTGTGTATTCAAGTTGTTTTTTGTTTATTTAATTTATTCAGGTATATCTCAGTGTAGTTTGTAATCCGGTATTTTTTCCGGTGTAATCAGGTTTTTGTTTGAAATTCTCAAATGTAATCCATTTTTATAATGACTCGGATGCCTATGAGTCTCAAATTTTCTTGACTAAGTTATTGGAAAAACGAATATAATTTGGTGTGTGTGACCTTAAAATTTTTTTTTTCTTAGAGCCGAAACTTATTAAATAGTAACAACCAGTTTGGACCTAGCATGGAATGAGCCTATGAAGATAAGGTCGTGTGGAATGCTTTGAATCGACTCAACGATGCCTTCATCTGGTTGAATCGACCTATCAACCACCAATGCCTCCATGTTAGAAAGCAAAACAGTTGACTTTCTTTTTTTTGTTCGATAGAAAAAACTGTTGACATTAATTAGTTGATAACTTGTATGGTTGTATTAATACATAAACAATGTGGGATTGACCATGTCAATTAAGCCTAAATGATTTGTTTACAATCGATCCATAAATCTCTATAAAAAAGAAGAAGCCGAGCCAACCTATCAATCACAGATAGATAGTCTAAGTCTCTTAAGATGGCAAAACTGTGCAATCTCTTGGTTCTAGTCTCTCTCATGGCAGTCCTAAAATGGGCTCAAGCCGAGCAAAGTTGGGCCAACAGAGTTGTGGGAGAGAAGGAGACGGTGACCAACCTCCAATTCTACTTTCACGACACGTTCACCGGCAATAACCCAAGTGCCATAGTGGTTGTTTCACTCAATTCCACAAAACAAAACCCTGCAACCTTTGGTTCTATCGTAATGGCCGATGATCCGCTGACTGTAACGCCAGACCCGAATTCGAAGCTGGTGGGAAGGGCCCAGGGTCTTTATGGGTCAGCCGGACAAACTGAACTCTCTCTCATAATGGATATCAGCTTGATATTCACGGACGGCTTCTACAACGGAAGCTCACTCAGTATATCTGGTATCAACCCGGCTTCCAACCCGGTCCGTGAGATTCCCATAGTGGGTGGGACCGGAATTTTCCGGATGGCCCGTGGTTTCGCCATTGCACGCACATATTCTTTTAATTTAACCAGTAACGATGCTGTTGTGGGGTACAACGTTACCATTTTTAGTAGTTAATTAAGGGTCTGTTTGTTATGTTACTATTTTTCATCGTTTTTTTATTTTTATTTTTCAGGAAAACAAAACATTTGAATGTTAGTTTGGAAAATATGAAAAACAAGAAAATCAGTTGAAATTTTGTTTTGTTTTACGTCGATGCTGATATCCATTACAGTACATACGACTAAGAGGCTATAACTATTATGAGTTTATTGGGTTGGCTTTGGTCCGGACGAACTAAAAAGGTTTCGAGCATACCAAATAAGTCCTGGGTTGGTTCGGATTTGAAAACCGAAGACAGCTCTAATTTTCCCTTTGAAATAAACTCAAACCTCTCAAATAATCACCAAGCAAACAAAATACCAATAATATGCGACTCAAGAATGAAGCTTTGACTTTGAATCGCCATGTTTCATCAAGTTGACTTGTATGCCCGATCCACTATATGTAAATGAATACGAGACTAGTTTTAAAAGTTTCTTGCCTCGACATTCCTGTGTTGTACAGAACATGCAATCAATCAATCTCCCCCAATCAAAACTGTTGACTTTAATTAGTTTATAACTTGTGTTAATACATATTTTAACATTAAAAAATGTTAAAAGAGAAAATATACGACATCAGTAATATCAAAGTCTTTCGATGGGTATATATTTCGTATTTGTAAAGCTTATCCCTAACAAATATCTAGACTTTTTCCTCAAAGCTTAGTGAGTTGGGCTTAACTCACTTGTAGAGTTTGGGAGGAACAAAATCTGTGAGGGTAATCCGATATATTCACGAAAACCAGAACCTCAAAGCGAACAATATATTTTGTTGTTTAGTGGTGTGGAATTCTAATATAGTATCGGGACAACATAAGCAGACAATATAGTTGGTGGGGCGAGCCCAGGGGCTCTTTGGGTAAGCCGGACAGATTAAATCCTCTTTGATAATGGATATGAGCTTTAGCTTCACAGACGATTACTATAACGGAAGCTCACCCAGTATATCTGGCTTGAACCCAGCTTCAAACCCAGTCCGAGAGATTCCCATCATGGGTGGGACAGGGATTTTTTGGATGGCGCATGGTTTCGCAATTGCGGATACGTATTCTTTTAATGTTACGAGTGGTGATTCTATTGTGGGGTACAATGTTATTGTTTTTAGTAGTTAAGATATTTTTTCTTCAAGCAATGTTACAAACCCTCAATTTATGCTCTCTATTTTATCACCAATCTTATATGGCATATACGATAGTTATTGATTAGAAATACACATATATAACTCACTTAACATTCAATATTTCACATGGATTAGAGGTAAAATGAAAGTCATAAATTAAGGGTCACAAGTCTTCATTTTTTTTTTATATGTTCTCAAGGGTTTTTAGGCTATTGGACCATAATTGTGAACATATCCAATGATGGGCTTCGATGGGTCTTGGTTTAATTATTGAATTGTAGTCCATTGGGCTGATTTGATTTTTCACGACATAGGCCCAAAGCTCAATTGTAAGAAGATCGTGGCGGACCAACCACCTTGTTAGGCCTAACTTAGGCCCAGAACCAACGTCTAAACAATTACATTGGGCTTCAAGGCCTTGGGCTGGGTAATAATGGATTGAGAGAACTTCCATTCCACAATGGGCCCAATTATTCAATGCCTCGGCAACTTGTGGTGGAAAATCGTAGTGGCATTTTCTAATCATTCTTTAAAGTTCAAACTTCGCACAATGACAAATACATCTTTTTCAGAGAGCAGAAGGTTCAAGGGATTTTTTTTTTTTTTTTGAAAAGAAGAAACTTTCATTAAGACGGAAAGGGGAGACAATCCTTCTCAAGGATTTACATTAAAACTAGACATTCCATCTACAAAGGAGACATTGGCAAAGAACCAAAGTGACACATAAAACAAATGACTACAATAAAGAAGATAGCGCAGGTGACATTTGCACATGCTCAACTGAGCGATGCCTCATCTCTTAAATTATAATAAACGAAAACACCAATGAGACTTGAATTCACGATTTTCCGTTTGCGGTAAGACTTATCGCAGTGAAATACCCAATGAAACTATTATGAGTTTATTGGGTCAGCTTTAGCCCGGACCGACTAAAAAGCTTTCGGACATATCAGATAAGTCTTGGTTCTGTCCGGGTTTGAAAACAAAATACAACTTCTATTAGACTCAAGAATGATGCCTTTGAATCGCCTTACCAACCACCAATGCTTCCATCAGTTGACTTGTATGCCCGACCCTCTATTGATGAGACTAGTTTTAAAGTATGTTGCCTCGACTTTCATGCATTGTTCAGAATATGCAGATCAATGAAACTGCCCCAATCAAAACTGTTGACTCTAATTAGTTTATAACTTGTATTAATACATATTTGGACATTAAAAAGTAAATTATTCGTTTGCAAGTTTGCCTAAATGATTTGTTTATAATCTATCAATTTCTATAAAAAGAAGTAGCCGATCGAGCCAACCTAGGAATCACTGAATCACAAATAGTCTCTTAAGATGGCAAAACTATGCAAGCTCTTGGTTCTAGTCTCTCTAATGGCAGTCCTAAAACGGGCTCAAGCAGAGCAAAGTTGGGCCAACAGAGTTGTGGGAGAGAAGGAGACGGTGACCAATCTCCAATTCTACTTTCACGACACATTCAGTGGCAACAATCCAAGTGCCATAGTGGTGGTTCAACCCGATTCCACTAAACAAACCCGTATTCGCTTTGGTAGAATAGTAATGGCCGATGATCCGCTGACTGTAACGCCATACCCGAATTCGAAGTTGGTGTTCCGAGCCCAGGGGCTCTATGGGTCAGCCGGACAGACTAAACTCTCTTTCATAATGGACATGAGCTTGAGGTTCACGGATGGTTGCTACAACGGAAGCTCACTCAGTATATCTGGCATCAACCCGGCTTCGAACCCGGTCCGAGAGATTCCCATCGTGGGTGGGACCGGAATTTTCCGGATGGTGGGTGGTTTCGCTATTGCACGCACCTATTTCCGAAATTTTACGAGTAGTGATGCTATTGTGGGGTACAATGTTACTGTTTTTGATAGTAAAGGCTTTGAGCTTTAGCTTCACGGATGGGCCTACAATGCTAGCTCAATCACTACATTTGGGAAGAGCCCGGATATGAACCCGATCCGAGAGTTACCTGGTTTCTGAGTCTATGACGATTAGTCAACGTACGTTCTCCTCATGTTTTTGCAGGATGCTATCTTGCTCTGCTCTTTATTTTCCCTCTGAAATAAACTCAAACTTGTCAAATAATCACTAGGAAAAAATATCCATAAAAGAAAGAAACAATCAATTATATGCGACTCAACAATGATGCTTTGAATCTATCAACATTCAACCACCATTGCTTTGAATCGACTCAACGATGATGCTTTCATCTGGTTGAATCGACCTATCAACCATCAATGCCTCCATTAATGTTGGAAAGCAAAACTATTGAGTTTCATTAGTTTATAAGTAGCCAATCTAGCAATCACAAATACTCTCTTAAGATGGCAAAAGTACTGTGCAATCTCTTGGTTCTGGTCTCTCTTATGGCAGTCCTAAAATGGGGTCAGGCAGAGCAAAGTTGGGCCAACAGAGTTGTACGAGAGAAGGAGACAGTGACCAACCTCCAATTCTACTTTCACGACACGTTCACCGGCAAGAACCCAAGTACCATAGTGGTTGTTTCACTCAATTCCACAAAACAAAACCCTGCAACCTTTGGTTCTATCGTAATGGCCGATGATCCGCTGACTGTAATGCCAGACCCGAATTCAAAGCTGGTGGGAAGGGCCCAGGGGCTTTATGGATCAGCCGGACAGACTGAACTATCTTTCATAATGGATATCAGCTTGATATTCACGCACGGCTTCTACAACGGAAGCTCACTTAGTATATCTGGTATCAACCCGATGGTCCAACCCGGTCCATGAGATTCCCATCATGGGTGGGACTGGAATTTTTCGGATGGTCCGTGGTTTCGCCATGGCACGCACATGTTGATACCGTTTGACAGTGTGTTTACACTACGTTTAAGTCCATCTCACCTCACAACACCACAGTTTTTTGTGACACGCCAAACGCTTTTTGTCAGCAGAACTCACCTTGCAGCACTACAGTTTTTTACCTCGTAGCATCTCACCTCACCTTACAGCACTCCCAAACGCTTACAATATATGTTGAATTATCCCATGTAATCAAATTAGGTCAATTACTTTATTTTAGATTAATGTACAATGTAAACGTTAAGTGATTTTATATTAATATTATTAGTCATCTAATATGACCGTAATTTAGATAGATCAAACGCACCTCACAACACCACACCATAATTTTAAAAGTGATACGCCAAACAACTTCGCGTTTGAACTAACCTCATAGCACCACAGTTTTAAACCTCACAGCACCACAGTTTTAGATCTCACAGCATCATAGTTTTAGATCTCACAGCACCGCATCTCACGTCACCTCACAGTATGCCCAAACAGACACATTCTTTTAATTTAACCAGTAATGATGATGTTGTGGGGTACAATGTTACCATTTTTAGTAGTTAATTAAAGGTTTGTTTGGTATGTTTTTATTTTTCGTGCCTTTTTTTTTATTTTTTAGGAAAACAAAACATTTGAATGTTAGTTTGGAAAATGTGAAAAACAAGAAAATCAGTTGAAATTTTGTTTTGTTTTATGTCAATGCTGATATCGATTACAGTACATATGACTAAGAGGATATAACTATTATGAG
Organism: Tripterygium wilfordii; assembly: GCF_013401445.1. Lineage (NCBI taxonomy): Eukaryota > Viridiplantae > Streptophyta > Magnoliopsida > Celastrales > Celastraceae > Tripterygium > Tripterygium wilfordii. The sequence goes on along the minus strand of NC_052233.1, from coordinate 11,487,813 downwards.
TTTATCGGGTTGGCTTTGGTCCAGACCTACTAAAAAGGTTTCGAGCATACCAAATAAGTCCTGGGTCGGTCTGGATTTGAAAAACAAAGATAACTCTAATTTTCCCTCTGAAATAAACTCAAACCTCTCAAACAATCACCAAGCAAAGAAAATACCAATTATATGCGACTCAAGAATGAAGCTTTGACTTTGATGCGCCATGTTTCATCAAGTTGACTTGTATGCCCGATCCACTATATATGAATACGGGACTAGTTTTAAAAGTATGTTGCCTCGACATTCATGTGTTGTACAGAACATGCAATCAATGAATCTCCCCCAAGTAAAACTGTTGACTATAATTAGTTTATAACTTGTGTTAATACATATTTTAACATTAAAAAGTGTTAAAAGATAAAATATACCACATCGGTAAGATCAAAGTCTTTCGATTGGTATATATTTCATATTTGTAAAGCCCATCCCTAACAAATATCTAGACTTTTTCTCAAAACTTACTGAGTTGGGCTTAACTCATTTGTTGGGTAATCCGATATATACACGAGATTCGGAACCTCAAAACGAACAATATATTTGGTTGTTTGGGGGATATTGGAATTCTGATAGAGTATCGGGGCAACATAAGCAGACAATATAGTTGGTTGGGAGTGTGGATTTCTGATATAGTATCAGGACAACACAAGCGGATAATATAGTTGGCTAGGGGTGCGAATTTCTAATGTGGTATCGGAGTAATTTGGTTTTATTGGACGTAGCATATACTTCATTTGTTGGGTTTGGCATACATAAAGTCTCATATTGGTTAGACAAAAGTCTACCAATGAGTTTATATGGGCAAACCCCACCCCTTACTAACTAACTAGGCTTTTTCATGGATTTAGTGACAGGCTAAAACTCAATTGCTCGGTCTATGAGAAACAAACCCATGAGAATAATCTAATGTATCCACAAAAGCGGAATCTCAAAACGGACAATATATATAATTGACTAGTGTAGATTTCTAATAACAAGTAAAAAGACAACACTTTGCCAATTTGTTAATTGATGTCCTTACGCATGTGGCTATTAGTTGTCCAAAGACTTTTTTCGTAGTTTGCACGTCTATACGTTTGCCTTGATTTGTTTACTATCCATAAATCTCTATAAAAAGAAGTAACCGAGCCAAGCTAGCAATCACAGATAGTCTCTTAAGATGGCAAAACTGTGCAATCTCTTGGTTATAGTCTCTCTAATGGCAGTCCTAAAATGGGCTCAAGCAGAGCAAAGTTGGGCCAACAGAGTTGTGGGAGAGAAGGAGACGATGACCAACCTCCAGTTCTATTTTCACGACACAGTCAGTGGCAAGAACCCAAGTGCCATAGTGGTGGTTCAACCCAATTCCACAAAACAAACCCTTAAAGCTACAGGCTTCGGTACGATAGTAATGGCAGATGATCCTTTGACTGTAAGGCCGGACCCGAATTCAAAGCTGGTGGGCCGGGCCCAGGGGCTTTATGGGTCTGCCGGACAGACTATTATCTCTCTCATAATGGACATGAGCTTGATCTTCACAGACGGCTGCTATAACGGAAGCTCCCTTAGTATATCTGGCATCAATCGGGCTTTGAACCCTGTTCGAGAGATTCCCATCGTGGGTGGGACCGGGATTTTCAGAATGGCACGTGGTTTTGCGATTGCGAGCACGTATTCCTTCAATGTTACGAGTGGTGATGCTATCGTTGGGTATAATGTTACTGTTTTTAATAATTAAGGGTCTGTTTGATTTGTTTTCTAGGAGTATTTTTTATATTTTTATTTCATGTTTCTGTTTTCTATTTTAGAAAACAAAACAGAGGGTTTTTAGGCTATTGTGCCATCATTGTGAACTTATCTAATAATGGGCTTCCTTGGGTTTGAAGTCTTGATTTATTTTTGAATTGTAGCCCACTGGGCTGATTAGTTTCTTCCCGACGTAGGCCCAAACCACAATGGGCCCCAATAATGCAATGAGATGAATTCAATGATGGGCTTCCTTAAGTCTTGAACTCTTGACTTACTATTGAATTGTAGCCCACTGGGCTTATTCGTTTCTTCCAGACTTAGGCCCAAACCACAATGGGCCCAATAATTCAACGAGACCAATGTCAATGGCTTGGCAACTTGTGGTGGAAAATACGCAGTGGCATTTTCTAATCATTTTTCAAAGTTCCATCTATAAAGGAGACATTAAGCAAAAAACCACATAAAAACAAACCACCAAAGTAACAGCTGCATTACCCACTCCCATGGCCATCTCTAAAGACCCCCCCTGTCACATGAATGGTAGTCTGGTTCAATCCTGTTGAAGAAGGATATATGCCTACCCTCCAGCAGAGAAGGCCAGCTGACCAAAAAAACCGAATCAAACCAACCGATTGGTCAGTTGTTGTTAAACTTATCTTAGTGAAGAATGATCGAAAAACCGACCAAACCGCCAATAACTCATCGATTGATTAGTTAAATTTATGTCAAAAACCAACCGTGGACACCCTAGAGAAGGGTATTAGACTACTACTAAGTCATAAAACAGAACCCTCCTGCACACCAAATCAGTAACAATAGGAAAAGAAGCACCTTGGCTTCAACACTTTCTACATTGCAAACACAAAGAAGAGAATGTGAAGTAGTTTTTGAGTAGAACAAAACATGTCTGCTATAAAAATTATATCCAGAACCCTGACATAGGAAATTATAAAATTCAAAATGGTGGCACGGTTGTTGAACAGAGAGCAATGGCCCATGGTCTGATGGGAGCAATAGCCACCACTGGCATATATGACATATCTAACGAAGAAACTAAAATCACTACAATAGCGCAACATATGACAAAATTTCATCATTGTCCAAACTGCCTTTGCTGGGAATAACCAAGTAGCTTTTTCAAAAGGGGGATGAGGCCAAACAAAGCAATTTGAAGCTGTTCTGAGCTGTTTAGACGGATACTCAACTGTCCTTCTCCCTTGTTATTCAAATTGGCACGAGCAATCAAGTTTGTTGACCGTCCTACAGGTATTTGGGATTGTATATTACACCTAACAGCTTGATCTCCATGCCAATCCATGACAGATAGCCCAAGAGTTGATAGTGAACGACCAAGAGGATAATCCTTGTCTCTCAATTGGGCTTCCAGGCTGCCGCCATAAGCAACATCACCACGACCAGTCATTGCACCACCGGTCATAACAATATTGAACCTTTTGTTAACAGCTAACTTATCTTCAACTTTCACCCCACCAGATAAGACATCACCCAAGAGGGTAACTGAGAGACCACCCTTTGCTGTATTCTTCCTGAAGTTCAAGAACCTTGTCTCACCTCGTAGGGTATAAGCTAAATCCTTCTCGATAGTTTGCATATCAAAACCTAAGGATGATACTTTCCCCTCCCCATGCTTTATCGAGCTTGCCAATTCCATCTGAACATTTGCATCCTTCTTATCCTTTGTAACCTGGCCCGAGAGAGACAAAGGAATTTTGTCTTTGACAACAAACAATCTCTCTACATTTATGCCTTCGTAACCAACGTCGTGGTCCCAACCAAGAGTTTCTAGAACAGGTCGCACAACCCACTGGTTGTTAGAATCAAGACAACGGTATCGGTGCATGGGATTATCAGAGTCAAAAGAGGCAGGCAAGGCCAGATCTGGCATAGGGACTGGCACAGATGCAGGACTGCCACTTTCTTCTACACTTTCACTGTAGTCACCTGGCATATCCTTTGCTGCAGCAGACATTTTCTTCATCATCTTCTTTCTCCTTCTCTCTTCTTTTAACTGTTTCTTCATAAAAAGTTTTTCCCTATATTTTAACTCATCAAAATATGCCCTACTCTGAGCTTTAGTAAGCTTTGACACCTGGGCCTTTGACAACCGTTTAAATGGTGGCAAATTATCATAGCTTTCATCATCAGAATCTGAAGACTCGTCCAAATCATCATCTTGATCATCTTCATCGCTAAACTGCTCTTCAGGCAGCTTGACTTGTGGTCTTGATTGAAGAAGTGACGACAGAAAATATGGTAAAGGAGGTGCTCTTGAACGTGGCACAAATGGCTTTGCAGGTGGACTATCTTGCAACTTCAAAAGAGCATTTGCTTCAGCAAGAATTTTTGACGCAAAAGACAACAAAAGCAAATGGGGCTTCCAAACCTGACCATTCGGCAACACTCTCTGTCCAGCCCTATTTGTTCTGCATGCAGAATGGTTCTCTACTAATGCAACAGGATTCATGAGACGCATATCCCCTGCCGCCTGACGAATTGCTTGCTGGACAACATGAGAACGTTGAGTGACAAACATATCATAACTTGAAGCAGTACCATTGGGACCATCAGGTGGGGCAGAAGCAGCATGAGTCAGAACCACTATTGCATTAAACCATATAGATGGTCCAAATATCTCAGTGATGGTGCATAGGAGAGGCATATCACCAAAATCCCTGCTCTGCATGTCCAATCTATCAAGATATAAAACAATATCTGGAGGATTTTTCTTGATAAAACGCTTAACAGAGTTGAGAATCTTCTCATTCTGCCGTTGGTCAGACCAAGAAGGTAAAAGGCCTGGTGTGTCAATTACACGAACTTTGATCCCCTGCACAGTTCCCACTACATCCTGAACCCTCCTTGTACCATTGTGAAAAGCATCAGTGCCAAACATAACCTCATCAAAGATTGAATTGATGGTTGCACTTTTGCCAACGCCTGTCTTTCCGAGAACCAATATTGTGCAAGAGAAATCAAGGGGCTCCTGCCCAGCAGCATCAAGTTGTTCTGCCATGGCACTTGCTCGATCAAAGCTAAAGGCACCCACACGACCCCCATTTCTCCCTCGCAGCTGTTCAGCTAATCCCAGTCTATACAAGACTTGTGCCACAACAACATTATGTGGAGTCTGCCCAAGCCTATGAGCAAGCCTCAAAAATTTTACCCTTATCATCTGAAGCTTTTCGCGTGTCTCATCATATAACTCTCCTTCCCCATTAGCGCCATCTTCAATTTGACGTGCCTGCACAGGAGCAACAGCCCCATTTACACGGGGTTGCTGTACTGCCCGAGGCACAGGTTCCAGTAATGGTGCAGCTCGGCCAAGGCCAGCAGGTCGAGCAGGAGGAGGAACCGGACTGGAAGATTTTCCAGAGGAAGAAGCAAGTTCTGCCTCAGGCTGAATTTCACGTTTTGTACTCACTTGAGCCCTTTGCTTCTCTACTTGATCCTTTGTCACCTTCCTAATAGCCTTCTTAGATAAAAGATATCTGAGGCTGACTTCATTAACTTTTTCATCTGTTACATGAGGTTGAGAACTGTTACCATCGTCACCACTTAAATCTGACGAAACAGCATGAATCTTCTCATTTTTCTCAATTGCAGAATTTTCTGATGTCAAGCTTTGAACATTAGTAGTGAGAGTTACATTTTTCACTGATGGGACCGGGTGAATGGGTGCATCACTAACTCCACAAGTTTCCCCAAGTTTCTCAGAATCCAATACAGTCGGCGCATCGTTCACCTCCCCATTCCTTACATTTCCATGTTCACCTTCATCCTGTCCCTTTGAGCAGATACCAGTTGTGATATCTTTCAATTCCCTGTTCTTGTCATCCTGGCATTTTGTATCAATTCCAGCTACATTGCTATTTACTTCTTCACCTTTATCAGCCCGCAGCACAATACAAGTCCCAGTTGAAATATCTACCAGTTTTCTTGTCACCGTGCCTAGATGATCAGTGTCGAAATTATTATCCTTCAAGTTCTCACCCTTAGCATCTGCAGCTGAAATCTCTCGAATAGATTCAGTCTTTTGAAAATAATAAACAGCATTTTCCTTTTTCATACTGCTATCCCCATTTTGAAAATTTTCACCATATGGATTTTCCTCTAAGCTGTAATCACAGGAGTCTACGATTTTGGGATCCTCTGGTACCACAGAAGATTTCATACCCACTTCATAGGAGGTCTCAAAAACTTCCGTTGTACTGTCAGTAGCAGCTTCAGGCAGCTCAGTTTTTGCATCTGTAGCCAAAATCTCTCCAATAGATTCTGTCGTTTGAAAATAATCAACGGCATTTTCCTTTGTCATATTGCTATCCCCATTTTGAAAAGTTTCACCATATGGATTTTCCTCAAAGCTGGAATCACAGGAGTCTACAATTTTGGGATCCTCCAGTACCACAGAAGATTTCATACCCACTTCATAGGAGGTCTCTGAAACTTCTGTTGTACTGTCAGTAGCAGCTTCAGGCAGCTCAGATTTCACATTCAACCCATCAACTGTCACTTCTTTCCCAGTACCTCCCTTGTCAATCTTATCCGACACCACAGCCCCATCAGCACTCAGCCCACCCACCAAATCCTCTACAATTTCCATCCCAACTCCAGCTGCAGCCACCTCCTCAACAGAAACCCCAATCGCCTCTTCAAAAGTCTCTGTCTCGCGTCCTACATTAGAATTTTCATCAACCACCACTGGACCGCCTGAATCAACAACACTTTCAGCAATGTTTTCTGAATCAGGATTCATTCCCTGCATCTGCACAACCTCTTGGGAATCCAATGCCTCCTCAGAAACATCATCTTCAAAATCCTTCCGCTCATCACTCCCATCCACATCCTTCACCTCTACTACCCTTTCCCCAACTACCTCATCTTCCACATGGTTTTTCTCTACCGCAGGTGACCCATCAACTCTCTCAACACCATTTTCCATTTCCAAACTTTATTCAAAGAAAACCCTACAGTCACCAAAACCCATAAAAACCCATTTCAGCATCAAACTAATAACACAGTAGTAATCAATGGCACCATTGTTTAACAAACCATCAGTTCCATTTCAAAAACCAAAACCTTAAGAAACGGAACACTCCTGAATCAAACACCCAAGTAAAATTAACAAATAGAAAATTTCAATTATATACAAGTGAAAAAACATCCCTGCAAAAGATCATATCTTTAGAGTGTTTTCATTGTTTTATTAGGGTTCAGAAAAAATAAAATGAAAGCAAATTCAAAGAAATTCGAAAAACAAAACATCCAACAGCATAAGAACATAATCAAGAAGCCTACCTGGCCTTGCAGAAGCAACACAGAGAGAGTAAAAGAGAGCAGTAGCTGGTGAAATTGAGACACCGAGAGAGTTGTTAAAAATGGCTTACTGGTCGATGAATCAGGGGATAAGAGTTGATGGACGGATGAATTTCGCTGCAGGGTTTTGATCCAACGGTTTCAGATTCCCCTCATATATATCATCGATGGGGGCGCCGATCTTGCTGACGTGGTGGACGTGATCAAGGGTCACAAAAGCTCTCGCCATTTTCAAAATTGAACTTATTAAGTGTGCCCGTGCATCAAGTGGAGTGTGCGGATGAAAATTGTCAACCGTTCGATATCACAAGATTTGATAACTAGCAAGTGGGGCTTGATAAAAATAAAAATAATAAAAAAGTAAACATTTTGTCTATGAACTTAAATTTGGACCGTCATATTCGTGGCTACATAATTTTTTTTCACCTAATAACTTTTTGCATAGTACATGTCTAGAATATAGCTTTATTAATATTAAGAACAAGTTGTTCATCAAGTTATTGTAGTCACAAGAATACAAGCCAAAAGGCAACAACATAGATAGGATAAGAAGATAAAAGAGACCCATTTGGTTAGGTTTTTTTTTTTTTTTTTTTGGATTAGATTGTGTTTGTGAACATAATTGAACTTGTATCAAAAACATATCTTGAACCCAATAATTATTGATTCAAATTCAAAAAGGGGTGTATATCCTCTATGTTGAAATCAAATTGAAGTTGGTCATATGCTTATAGATATATGTGATTTTCTATATTTCTATTTGGCTCACTCCTTTGTCCAAACATGTATAGTATCCAACATGATCACATGTATCTCATAATGCTGTCCAATATGGTCTATTGGTAATACTAAATACTACCCCAATTGTCAATATAGAAAAAGTTATGGGAGATTCCCAATATTATTGATAAAATCATAGCAAACCGTGTGTATCATCAAAATCTTATTTTTCCATTAGTCTTGGTTTATTCTCTCAGGTCTCACCCACTTCAAGTATTCCCCTTTTTCCCACACTTTTCCATTCTTACAATTGGCAGTAAGAACACTTTAGGTAACTTAATTGTAAAAAGGTCATGGACATTTTTAAAATTGTAAAAAAGTACAATTTAAGGGTAATTTGGTCATCTGACTTAAGATATTTTTTAGTTTATACCTACAATACCCTCCTCTTTCTTCTTCTTCTTCTCCCTCCAACTATCCAACTCTAGTGTGTCCTCTCTTTCTCTCCTTCTTCTCTACTAAAAGTTATCTCCTTCTTTCTCTCCTTCTTCTTCTTCTTCTTCTTCTTCTTCTTCTGGTTCTCGATCTGGTTCTTCGTTGTCTTCTTCTTCGTTTTTGGCCGAGTTTCTCCTCTCTTCATCTCCTTCTTCGTCGTTGCTCAATCTGGACTGCGTCGAGTTGCTCTGCTTTGTTTTTGACAGATCTGGACTATGCTTCGTTGTTTAATCTGGGTTGTGCTTTGTTTTTTTACAGATCTGGACTCTGGTTCGTTTTTTGCAGAGATGTATCACTATAGTATCACCATAGTATCACCAATACCAAAAAACCACTAAAATGATGAAACTAGTATGCATACTTCATCTTCCTAACTACTTTTCCTTTCTTGATTTTCTTTTCTTGGTTACCTCTCTTGTTCGTTTTGAAAAAACATTTACAAGTGCAGAGATGTATCACTATAGTATCACGAACACAAAAAATTTATTAAAATGATACAATTGAACCAATATGCATACTTCTTCTTCCTAATTACTTTTCCTTTCTTGGTTTTCTTTTCTTGGTTTGTACATCTCTTGCTCGTTTTGGAAAAACATTTACAGCTGCAGAGATGTATCACTATAGTATCACGAACATCAAAAATCCACTAAAATGACATAATTGAACCAGAAAGATATGTAATGCTATCAAATTTACATTCTAACATTTATATCATCATTTTATGAGCCAAAAATATAAATTGAACACTAAATTGAATCTTCTATTTAAAAGTATCACTATTGTATCACAATTCGTGGAGAGAGAAAATCAAAATTGAGGTTATTTTGGTAAAAGATGATCCCCAGTGTACTTTTTTAAAAGGATGTTTTAGTGATTGCACTTTTTTACAATAAAGTATAACTTAGTGTATCGGCCTCCAAAAGTCCCTTTAGACTTTGAAGTTTGGATTGGGTCTTTAATGGACCTAATCCATTATCAGGCCCAGTCCATATTATATTATATATTTGGACGCTTTTGTGGATGCGCAGTCCAGGCCCACCTAATGTAACATGTTTGCGCTTCTCATTCGTCCCTTGCTTACCTCACTAGCAACTGTTTCCACCCGATCATAACTGTCAATGCCGGAACCCCACGGCTCGCAGCGTCATAGGAACAGTTAAAATATTCAGTATACACCACCGGCGATGCCACAACTCTCACCGGAGTCCCTAATCGGGCAGCGATGTAGATGAGGAAGAAGAAGAAAGACAAAGTTAAAACTAAAACAAGACCCTCCTCGCGCAATACTCGCATGATTCGTGTCTTCAATGCCCTCTTTCTTTCCGTCACCCAAGAAAAAACCAGTACCCTGCATCGTCCAATCCATTATAGAACTCTCCTCTCGCGGTAACCTATCAGAAGCCATCTCATCCCTTCCTATATTAGTCAGGAAAGGCCTGCGTTTGCCTTCTCAAGCCCTAGCTCATCTACTGCAACAATGCGCAGCAACTAAGTCTCTGAAATTGGGAAAATGGGTGCACCTTTACTGCAAGCTCACCGGTTTGAAGAAACCTTATACGTTTTTGTCCAACAATTTGATCTTTATGTATATGGAATGCGGAGATCTGTCCAATGCAGCTAAGGTGTTTGATAAAATGTCTGCTAGGAATATATATTCATGGAATAATATGCTCTCTGGGTATGCTAAATTGGGAAGGATAAAGGAAGCTAGAAATCTGTTTGATAAAATGCCGGAGAGGGATGTTATTTCTTGGAATACAATGGTGATTGCCTATGCACAGAACGGATGTTGCAATGAGGCGGTGAGGTTTTTTCGGGACTTTAGGAGACTGGGGATTGGGTATAATGAGTTCAGTTTTGCAGGCATTTTGACGGTATGTGTGAAGTTAAGAGGATTGGGGCTTGCTAGACAGGTTCACGGGCAGGTATTAGTTAGTGGATTTTTGTCAAATGTGGTGCTTTCGAGCTCAGTGGTTGATTCTTATGCAAAGTGTGGGGAGATGAGTGATGCAAGGAGGTTGTTTGATGAAATGCCCGTGAGAGATGTCCTTGCTTGGACCACCTTGGTGTCTGGGTATGCTAAATGGGGTAACATGGAGGCAGCGGATGAGTTGTTTGACGAGATGCCTAAGAAGAATCCTGTCTCATGGACGGCTTTGATTTCTGGTTATGCTCGACATGGCCTAGGACATAGAGCTCTTGAATTGTTTACAAAGATGATGGTTTTCTGTGTAAGACCTGATCAGTTCACTTTTAGCAGTTGTCTTTGCGCTTGTGCCAATATAGCTTCACTTAAGCATGGAAGACAGATACATGGTTGTTTGGTGCGTACCAACTTCAGACCTAATACAATTGTTGTGAGCTCTCTTATCGATATGTACTCAAAGTGTGGAGCTCTTGAATTTGGTAGGCGGGTTTTTAGTGTAATGGGTAATAAACGAGATGTTGTTTTGTGGAACACAATGATTTCAGCCTTAGGTCAGCATGGTCTTGGTGATGCGGCGATGAGGACATTTGATGACTTGGTTAGTTTTGGAGTAAAACCAGATAGGATCACGTACATTGTGATCCTTACCGCATGCAGTCATTCAGGTCTTGTGCAGGAGGGCCTCAAGCTTTTCCAGTGCATGAGGACCATTGGCCATGGCATTGTCCCCGATGAAGAACATTATGCGTGCTTGATTGATCTCTTGGGTCGAGCTGGGTGTTTTGATGAACTAATAGACCAGCTAGATAAAATGCCTTTTAAACCAGATGACCGGATTTGGAATGCCGTACTTGGTGTTTCGAGAATTCATGGTAATACTGAGATGGGAAGAAAAGCAGCTGAACAGCTTATTGAGTTAGAACCTCAGTCATCTGCCGCCTATATATTACTGTCAAGTATATATGCTGAGCATGGGAGGTGGGAATCTGTAGAAAGAGTGAGACGACTCATGAAAGAAAGATGTGTGAGGAAGGAAAAAGCTATCAGTTGGATAGAAATTGAAAATGAAGTACATTCTTTTGCAGTATCAGATCAGTTGCACTCATTGAAAGAAGTAATATACTCTGCCTTGGATCAGTTAGCTGGCCATATGGAAGATGTTTTCTCTCTTGATGCTGAAAGATAGAAGTTCATTATCTCCCCTTCTTCGTAGTAGTTTCGAAAGACCTTCAAGCAGTATGTTTCATTTACATTTAAATTTCCAGAAGAAGTAAAATTTTTACTGCCCTGAAACAAGCAGGCCTTCTCTGTTTAAAGGTTATGATGGAACCCCAATAATCAAAGCATACTTGATAGGTGATGGTGACAAATACATTTTGCTTCATCTTGTTTCATCGATTTTTGACTAATTTGTATCAAATAAAATTTTTGGTGGGAGAGTTCCCAGTTCTTGTCTTCCTACTTCCTATTGTGAATGTTTGATTATGATATTGTGACATGCAACTCTGTACCTATGAGGAGACTGTAGCCCCTCACCTGTACTGATACATTGCCAAGTACTTTCTGTCTCCGAGGGACAGTTGAACGAGCGACTCATGAATGCTGCCGGGTTGGACGAGCCAATAACTCGAACGCGTTCGGTCTGTTTTCCCCTTGGGGTCATATCTACCCTTCTATCTGATTAGGATTCTTTGTCTTGCATAAGGAGTTTTGAACCTATCATTATCAGTGGACCATCTCTTTGTATAAATTATCACATTCTCAAAATAATAATTTTGGATCATTGACTTGGACTAATAATTTTTTTAGGTTTTGTGACTCCTTTCACCACATAAAGTAGTATTGATTTTTTACAACATGGAGTGTTCTATTTTAAAAAAAAAAAAAAAAAATTGAAGTAGGTTTCAATGATATCACATTCTGAATATCTGATTGGTGATACCAAGCTGTGGTAGATTGTCCAATTAGAGCTTGACCCACCAAACTTCAATTTATTCCCTGTCTGATGTCCATAATTCTTAATCATGATACGTTGCCAATTTCTTCCTGATTGACCCACCCAACTTGGGTTGCTTTCCACTATAAATGATCATTAAGGGCTTTTGTACACTAGGTGGTGGTTGAACCACTGTTAGAAGGCCAACTGTACCTCCGCAACAAAACTCCATCATATCATCATCAATCAATAGAGTTTTTATTTTAAAAATTTAGGATTGACTACATAAGTTTACGAGAATATTACCGCGAATCCATCACATATATTTATTTCCTCCATTTATTTCTATCATGAATTAATGACCTAAAATTGATATATAACAGCTTATTAGGTTAATTTCAGTTGAAATTGAAACTGATAACAAAATTTATCTCGTTAACAAAAACTCCACTCAACCTTGTGAATCATTGTGGGAGATTCATTGTGTTTAACCAAAACAAGATATGCAACAAACTCAAAGACAAATTTGGACAGCCATACAAGTGGACTGTGGTCCAACCAAAGAAAACAGAGATAAGGACCTTCCTCCAATAATGCAATCAACAAGGCCATCAAGCTAACAAGACAATTCAACAACTCCATTTTCAAGTGAATTAAATAAGAAAATAAAACAAAAACTAATCTTCTTAACAGTCTCTCTACAATCCAAGAGTTCTTAATAATCCACCCAAAATTTGACATTAAAAATGCTCTGTTTTAAAACCAATAAAACCATTTTTTCTCTCTTAATAGCCTAACACAAGAAAGGGGAGAAAACCCAAGAAGAAGAGGAAGAAGAAGAACTCACAGCCTCCTCTCCTCCTCCTCCTCTTCTTCTTTTTCTTCTTCATCATCATCATATTCTTCTTCTGAGATTTTCAAAGATGGGTTCTCAGGTATCAAAACAGGTGGAGAGGAGAAAGGCAATAAAAACAGAGAAGAAAACTCTCATCGATCTCAAAGTATCCGATGGCTGTGATTTTCCTGGCTGTGATCACCGTCCACAAGACAGAAAAAACTGGATGTCAAGTCTCAACCCAGAAAAGCTTCACGTAAACCAGATTGTATGGCCTGGAACACACGACTCTGCAACCAACAAAATTGGAATCCCCTTAATCTCTCGTCCATTCGCGCAATGTCAATCCTTGTCAATATATCATCAGCTCGTTAGAGGAGCCAGAGTCCTCGACATCCGGGTTCAGGAGGATCGCAGGGTCTGCCATGGAATTCTCTTAACATACAGTGTTGATGTTGTAATTGAAGACATAAAGAAGTTCCTGTCAGAAACCGAGTCAGAGATCATAATTCTGGAAATCAGGACTGAATTCGGACATGAAGACCCTCCAGAGTTCGACAAGTACTTGATTGAAAAACTGGGAGATTATTTGATTCATCAGGACGATCATGTGTTTGGAAAAACAGTAGCAGAGCTTTTACCAAAGAGAGTTATTTGTATTTGGAAACCAAGAAACTCTCCGCAGCCGAAACACGGGAGTCCATTGTGGAGTGCAGGGTATTTGAAAGACAATTGGATTGACACAGATTTGCCATCAACGAAGTTTGAGAGCAATATGAAGCATTTGAGTGAGCAACCGCCAGTTTCATCAAGAAAGTATTTTTACAGAGTGGAGAACACTGTGACACCACAACCAGACAACCCTGTTTTGTGTGTGAAGCCTGTGACTAATAGGATTCATGGATATGCTAGGTTGTTCATCACTGAAAGCTTCTCCAAAGGATATGCAGATCGGTTGCAGATCTTCTCTACTGATTTCATTGATGAAGATTTTGTTGATGCTTGTGTTGGACTTACTTATGCTAGAGTTGAAGGGAAGGCCAATATTTGATAACTTGTTCTCTTGTAAGTAGTTTCTGGGTCCAATAAAGTTTATTCGTTTGTGTTATAATCTGTCTGTACCATCATTTCTGTGTGATGCATAAAGTTTGGTGTTGATTGTTCTTCCACTTTATGTGAATAAAAATCTCATTTCTGCTTAGTGGGTTTTTTCTTATAATGAAATTTCTATCAACTTTTGGATTGTATTTACATGGCTGATTTGATGTGTGTCCCTCCACTGAGCATTGTATTCCTTTAATATCTACCACCACGTGGTTGTTAAAACTGAGAGTTCGATTCTCGATAGAAACAATACTCTTGTCATCCTAGGTTACGAAAAAAGGAAAGGAAGAAACTTGTTTTTCTAAACCAAAAATGGTGTTATTTTTCATGTTCAAGAAAATGAGTTAAAAGGTGGGGATGGGATAAGTCCAATAAAAAAGCACTCTTTTAAGAGTTCTAGACCCTGTTTTTCTATCAAAAGTAACAGCTGCTTTAAGCACTGCAATCTCAACCGATTATAAGAAAGCCAAGAAGACAATGCAGAGAAGTCCTAGTAAGGATGTACAGAATTGTCTTGTATAATAAACTTTTGTCATGCCTTGAGTTCCTCTAAGTTTTCACTCCAATGAGCAATGGCACAGCTAGAAACAAAATATCTAAAGATGAAGCCGAACAGTGAAAGCTAATCGTCTTAATGAAAGTCAAGTGTTCATAGTTCAATAGGCAAAACCAATGTCAGCCACAACAATATTGCAGTCAAGCCAACTGAAAAGGCCTTCAAACAAAGCAAGGGTGAATAAAGAATTTCAGAGTCGTCCTGAAGATGTAAAACCAACATCAACTGTGAACCAATTTCTAAAGAGCAATGACACATTCTGACACAAGAATTTGATGGCTAAAATCACATAATATAGATCATGAAGGAAATACAGCAAGGATTGTTAAATACTCAGTAACCTGTCTAGATGTTCGTATGATGCAAGTTCGTTTGATAAAAAACCGCAAAGTTAATGTAAGAGACAATGTGTAATCTGCATTGGCTTGTCTCTACAAAATTGGTGTTTTAGAACTTCCTCCAGGCGTTGGATTACCGATGAAAATATTCCTGCAAAGGGTGCCAGGATTTTGCTGAAACACCTGCATGAACAATTTTTCCGAATCATTTAAGTCATGCAATCATACTGAGTATCCAACAACAGATATGAACTCAACTCGGGGAAGGATAAGATTTACGCGTATCGATAAACGGAAGCATAAGTTACTCAAAGCAGGGAGAAAATAAGCAGGCAGAGCTGTCCATCAGGAATCCACCTACAATATTTAGTTCATTAAAAAATGGGAAAATTAAAGCCCTCCAGTTTACCTCACAGCTTAAGGAGTCAGAAACACAATCTTTCCATTTCAAGCATCAATTGCAAAAAAATACCAAAGCCAAGAGACACAAGATAGGGATCAGGGATCCTCGGATGACAAAAGCTTGGCAAAGTCATATCATCCATACAGAATTTTCAACATAACGATAGCATTTCATAAGATGTCAACTTCAAAAAACATACCCAATAAACACATAGCAAAGCAAGATTCCCAACAACTTTGCCTCCTTCATACCTTGAGCCCCAAAAGAGAGCTCTGCAGTTTAGAGTAAGAAGTATAACGCAGAAAAGGAAAAATTATAAATTTCTGAAGTTTTCTCTTCATCTGCTTGAACAAACATTTGCATTGTCAACTGAAAGGCATCCAGCATACAAATAAAACTAGTAATACCCAAATAACAAGTTCCGAGAAATTGAAAAAAAACAATCTCTTTATATAGAAGCTGAATTTTTACCAGTTGAGGCCGTGCCGCCGTGATCGTGGAGTAGGAGGACCCTGGTGTGCTCTCGCGTGGCGTTGAAGTCAGTCCACTCGACTCTGGGTCCACCGTCGCGAGAGTAGAAGACGAAAGGCTTGAAAGAAGGGTAGAGAGAAGCCAAGAGAGCGATGTCGGGTCAGTTTCTCGGATGGATCGTGCCATCGTGGGTTGTTCCGTTCTCTTCCTTCTTCTTGCCTCCCATGAGGCCTTGGGCCTTATTATACGAATAACTGGGCTGGGCTACAATTGAAATGGGGCCGAGATTTTGTGGCAGTAAATGGAGGATAAAAAGTAAGCCCATCCATATAAACAGTAAAACTGAACCAGCCCATGAGGCCATGACAGGTTCCAGAACTCAAAATGGAAAAGCATTTCACAAATAAAAAAGAATCCTCACATCACACTTTGTATATTTTTCCTCCACATCTCCAACAAGTCTATACAAACCATATCTTACACAAATGTTTTGCATTACAGGATCACCAAGTCCACCGTCCAAACATCCACTTCACTCAAGAAAGCAAAGATTTGTAGGTTTGTATGTTAGAAAAATCAATCCAAACGATGATATTGTCTGCTCTGAGTCAAAGGTCCGTAAGAATTTGTTTTTCTGAGTCATCTCCGAATTTTTTTTTTATAAGCATCTCTGAAACATTTAGCCATTTAGGCTCAAAAAATGCATCACTTGTGTGAGGGAAGCTGAACTTTCATTTATATATCACTCAATTGAGGTATACCAATTTGATGTGGGACTACAAGTCTTGACACACTCCCTCGCAATTGTGGACTCAGTTATGCGAGACCTAACAAATGGACACGGGTAAAGCTGTAGAGGTCATGTTCAAATGGACTAAATCTTTGCTTTTACACAATGTTAGAAAATCCAACTTAAACACATGAAAGTAATATTGTCAACTTTGGGTCAAATGTCTGCACATGTTTATTCTCACGGGTCATCTCCGAAGTATTTAGATCCATAAAATACGTCACTTGTGTGAGGGAGTTTGACCTTTGCTTTTCTACCAATAAATTAGGTTATAATTATATCAATGCGATATGAGATTATAAGTCTTGACATTATCATGACATTGTAGACAACACATTAGAGTAAAAAAATACTGTATAAACAACTCATGTGCAAAATACCATTTTCCGAAATTGAATATGTGACATCTAACTTACACCTACCTGCAACTCTACCCGTACGTGCACAAAGCATCAAAAGACAAAAGCTCATAGAACAAGTAATGGACTAAATTTGGCCAAGGTCCCCCATGATGTAATGAATTTGGGCTTTGCCCCTTTTCATTAAAATTCTTGCTTAAAACCAAAAAAACAAAAAAGGGAAAGTCAGAGACACAGAGAGACAGACAAAGAAAAGAAGGCATTAGCTTGGCAAGACATAGATGACAATGAGATTTTGTTGGGATCCATAGCTTGCCTGCCCAATGCCCATCAAGGTAAAATGACCAACTCATCACTACTTGTAATGGAGCCTCTCTGCAACGCTCATCATCACAGCATCTAATGCACGCGACAACGTGTGGACAAAATCCCACATACTGAAAATCAAGACATACCAACTTTTTGGGGGAATCATTTGCCCATGCACACGCGCACACATACATTTGAGCAGCTTATACAAGTATGTATATGTATATGTATATGTATATGTACTTGTTACAGTAATACGGGCAACAATAGACTGTTCATCACAGTAGATATGGTTCCGATCGAGAATCTAAAATAAAGATTTCGGATTTAGGTTTAGAAATGCTTGACAAGATATATACAAAACATAGCCTCAATAAAATCCATGTTTGTACAAGATTTTTAATAAGTGCAATAGATCCGTACTACTTCATTATTGATAATTAACTACATATTGATTTGTCCTACTACCTCTGGAATCTTCACTGCACCTTCCATGGAAACAAACAATTTTTTGACATCAACAATTTTCTTATTCACGATTCATTCATTCATCATGCCACATCAATCAGTAATCAAGTAATCCATTCCACTAATATCTCCTAATTTTATATGAAAAAAAGTATACGTGGGTGTTTGAGAGAAGAGAGAGTTCCAAAATGTTTTGATAGAAAATAGACATTTCTTGTACTGATTCGAATATCTGTGTCAAACATTAGCCCTGTTGTTGGATTGTTTAGATTAGCTTCAAAAGGTAATTGACATATGTATGCCCTCTATGATTGAAATCAATCACAGTCACAGGCACAAAGGTTGATGGTAGTCCGGCCTATAGAGCTCTCCAACAGGTTTTTGTTGCTGTGCACATTAATAATGTACAGTGAAGTGCATAGACTAGCATTGATTTTTCATTTTCACTAAGTACTACTATATTAGAAATCGGTACGTATCTGGAGCGGTTTACTTCTCCAAGACACGCACCCAAGAACAATATTGTAGTTTGTTGAGCTTGTGTCATGCATGTGAGATTGACAATAGAGCCTGTCAAAATTCAGGAATATTACATGCAAGAGATTCAACACATGCGGATTCTGAAGCCAAGTTCGATTCAAGTACTACAGAGATTTTTCTAATCTGAATCTCTGATATATAGTATCCTTTTGTCCTCACAACTTAATTTTGTACTTGAGAGACTCTGGTTTATTCCAACTCATTCAATATCATATCTTTGATTAATTGTGCATGTACGTATAGTAAAACAAGTTGAACTCGAACCGCATGTATAGTAAAACAAGTTGAACTCGAGGTTCGAGATTACATACGACCTAACTTGCCAATTGAGCTACTCGAAGTTCGCAATTGAACTAGTAATTAGGCTTGTGCATTGCATGGATTTCTTTTTCTTATTGGATGTATAATTGTATATATTTTAAATGAATAATATATTCAATTTATATCAACAAAAATCTGTACTCTATTATAATTCGTATAGTTTTGATTATTTATATAGAATCTCAAGGTTGGAAATTTCATACTTATCTATCGAATAAAAAGTAAAGTAAATTCATAATTATTTAAGTTTGAAGATCAATTACATTATATTCAAAAAAAAACATTATCTTCACGGTTCTTTCCTCGGTAAAACAAAACAAAATTGAAATGAAATAATACATATAACTCTATATGAATAAAAAAGAAAATAGAAATGTAAACAATTGAATTCATCGAAAATGATGTCTAATCTTATTTTTTAGCCAAATATATATGTATTTTTGTAATGCACTATAAATTATTCGTATTACAAATCTCAATATTGTTTGTCCCAACTATACTAAATGTTGAGATGAACGTCCACGTTATATGAATCATGTGGAACATGTGAGGCCCATGATTTCACGTGAATCATTTGTGTAAATCTTAAATATTTGGGATAGTTGAGACAAAAAATAGTAGAATAATTATCATTGTCGTAAATTCCCTCCAGGGCACTCGACTTTCTTACATATAAAGTGAATGTCAACCTTTTAATCTCAACCGTTAACGTAGTCAACAATCTAACGGTGAGAGTGCATGAAAAATGGGTCATAATGTGCTTCGATATTTACCTTCATGAGTCTCAAGACCAATCAATTCAGCTCCTTTTATAACTGCCACTTTCATTTAGTATTTCTACACATTATTACATTGGTTGGAGAAAATCCCGTTTCACCGTTAGAATTCTCTCCCTTTGATCTCACCGAATTCACAGCCGCGCCACCTACACATCACCCCAGCTCCACCGGGCGCCACCACTACCCCACCAGCCCCAAAGTGTTTGATAAAATACATTTCATACAAGAAACAGAGACAGAGAGATTGGCTCCGTTTCACCTTCCTCCACCATCATATGGAGAAAAGGCACATGCTTTCTCCATTTCTAACAAAACCCACCTGATTTAGAGTAATTTCAATATTGAGTTTGTCAATTTGAAGGTGTTTGATCCATGGCGGCAGAGAAAACTGACAAAGTTAAAGAGATCCTGGCAAGGCCAATACAATTGGCAGACCAGGTGACCAAATTCGCCGATGATGCACAGAATTTCAAACAGGATTGCCAGGAATTGAAGGGGAAGACAGAGAAGCTCGCAGGTCTGTTACGCCAAGCTGCGCGTGCAGGGAACGAGCTTTACGAGCGTCCGACGCGGCGAATCATGGACGACACCGAACAGGTCCTCGACAAAGCACTCTCGCTTGTCACCAAATGCCGCACAAACAGCATCATGAAACGTGTTTTCACGATCATCCCCGCCGCAGCCTTTCGGAAGATATCGATGCAGCTTGAGAATTCCATAGGCGACGTTTCGTGGCTTCTCCGAGTGTCGGCATCTGCTGATGATCGTGACGATGAGTATCTCGGTCTCCCTCCAATTGCTGCAAATGAGCCAATTCTCTGTCTCATTTGGGAACAAATTGCGATCATGTTCACGGGTTCGTTAGAGGAGCGATCGGACGCTGCTGCCTCGTTGGTTTCGTTGGCTCGTGACAATGATCGATACGGTAAACTGATTATCGAGGAAGGTGGGGTTGGGCCATTGTTGAAATTGGCCAAGGAGGGGAAGATGGAAGGTCAAGAAAATGCTTCCAGGGCAATTGGGTTGTTAGGGAGAGACCCTGAAAGCGTCGAACACATTGTGAATGCTGGTGTTTGCTCAGTGTTTGCGAAAATCCTCAAAGAAAGTCATATGAAGGTACAGGCCATGGTGGCTTGGGCTGTATCAGAATTGGCTGCTAATCACCCCAAATGTCAAGACCATTTTGCACAGAACAACATAATTCGTTATCTTGTTAGTCATCTTGCCTTCGAGACGGTCGAAGAGCATGAAAACTACAAGAAATACAAGAAGAAGATGTCCATTGATTCAGTCGTGTTGGCTAAAAACCGTACAAATGCCACGAACAATATCAAAGAAAATATTGCAGATGAGACCGAGACTAAGATTGCTCATCCAGCCGGTAATCAACCCTCCAACCAAATGCACAATCTGGTTAATGTGGCCATGAAAAACCAGTCTCCTGGGCAGCAAAATCACCCTCCAACCAATCCTGCTAACCACAGCAAAGGCAACCTACAAAACAACACAAAGTCACACCATCACACCAACCACGATCCAAACCATGTATCATTAGCAGGGCCGAGCATCAAGGGAAGGGAACTCGAGGACCCAGAGACGAAAGCCAACATGAAGGCGATGGCTGCAAGAGCCATCTGGCAGCTTTCAAAGGGGAATGTCTCCATTTGCCGCGGCATTACAGAATCAAGAGCACTTCTATGCTTTGCAGTTTTACTAGAGAAGGGTCCCGAAGATGTTCAATCCTACTCAGCAATGGCACTAATGGAAATCACTGCTGTGGCAGAGCAAAATCCTGACTTGAGACGCGCTGCTTTCAAGCCCACCTCGCCTACTGCCAAAGCTGTTGTTGATCAACTGATCAAAGTAATCGAAAAGGCAGACTCGGACCTTCTTGGTCCATGTATTAGAACCATTGGCAATTTATCAAGGACTTTTCGAGCAACTGAGACGAGGATTATAGCGCCATTGGTGAAGTTGCTCGAAGACAGGGAACCAGATGTTACAATGGAAGCTGCCATTGCGCTCAACAAGTTTGCTTGCCCTGATAATTACCTCCATGATAATCACTGCAAAGCAATCATCAATGCTGGAGGCACCAAACATCTAATTCAGCTGGTTTACTTTGGAGAACAAAGTGTTCAGTTTCCTTCATTGATTTTGCTATGTTACATTGCACTAAATGCCCCGGACAGTGAAGCACTGGCACAAGATGAGGTGCTTATAGTGCTTGAGTGGGCATTGAAGCAGGCACATTTCATGGAAGATCTAGAGATTGAAGGTCTATTACCAGAATCCAAAAGTAGGTTGGAAATCTATCAATCTAGAGGCACTAGAGGATTCCATTGATTCAATAAATTTCTATGTAACATTATCAAGTTGAATTTCAACATTTACTTTTAGTATAAACTTGACTCTCTCTTCATCCAAACCATAGACTGCTTATCCATGGGACATTCCTCTTGCTATTCTTCTCTACATTCTCCATAATTGAGTTCTTTCCATATGGTTCAAATCTTTGCGCAAAACAATTTGGCTCGGCGAGCTCTTCCCAGCAGTGACAGTGAATCTGTGATTCTAAAATTACATTCGTCGATAATGGCACATAATCTTTGGAAAAAATATAACATTTTGTTTGGTTTGTTTTATATTTTTTTATAACGTTTGATTTTATTTTCTGTTTTCAAGTGATTTCCTCTTTTGGGTATTTTTTAAAAATTGTAATCAAACATGTTTTTTGAATTGTTTTCTTTTCAAGAAATTAAAACATAAAACACAACAAACATACCACACACACAGATTTTTTTGAAATATAACTGAGAAATATGTCTTTGGATTGTTTTCTTTTTCAAGAAATTAAAACATAAAACGCATGAAAAACAAACATAAATATGTTTGTAGTTAGAATCGAAAATATGCTTGTGGTTATACTCGAACCTTGGGCACATATATGCTTAATTGGAGTGTTTTCTTTTTCAAGAAATTAAAACATTAAACGCGTGAAAAACAAACATAAATATGCTTATAGTTAGAATATAATCTTGGACACATATATATTTAACCCAACAAATTATCAATCCAGTCACACAGTTCCTAAGTGCTCATCACAGGTAAATGATAGCATAAGCACGCCTCTAATCATTGAATCGAACGGAATCTAACTTGCAAAAGAACAACTTTACCAAAATATCATTTGGGGTTCTCAAAAAAAAAAGATCATTTGGGATTGAGACTTCACAAACTCAGTAGTTGAATTTGGTGTTTGTCTTGTTAAGCATCTGCATCATCTGTCTCCATCCACACACATAATTTGTTCAATCAAAGTCTACATAAAGTACAAATGCTTATCCAAATATAATAATTTGAACGTTTGGTAATGAGTGCCTAGTTACACTATTATGGCTGAAACCAGTAACCACCCATCTCTGATATATATTAGGAAACAAGCTCCCATCATAGTCAAGAAAAAAAATGTCTCTACGCAAAGACAACAAAGTAGGACGAATATTCATGATGGATCATCAATAATTGTAAGGGTAAGTTGGAAACGTGAGCTTGAGATTTCTCATGAAATCATTCTTATGTTTTTGCCTAATTTGTGTTACAATCTCAAGTCCCACATCGGAAGTACGAGATTCTGATGTGGAGTTCATATACGTATTGGGCTCTCCAACCTCACAAGTTAGTTTTTGGGGTGTCGTTCTCCCGAGTTTCAAATCAATTGGCATTAGAAGCTATACCATGTCTCTCAATTGAAATCGTGTGACAGGTGATGACGTCGATTCGCCTGGACTAGCTAGTGCAAAGCCAGCCCACATTGGCACAGAGACTGTGGAGGATGGTCCAATATTACAATCTCAAATCCCACATCGAAAGTATGAGATTCTAATGTGGGGTTTATATGAATATTGAACTCTCCAACCTCACAAACTAACTTTTGGGTGTCCCAAACTTCATATCAATTTATCAAAAAAGGGCATGATTTACAAGTGATTATGGTCTCTTCTCTTATTATGTCCTGGTCAACCAAACAGTCTTCTTAGAATCTACAAAATGGGCTCGTTTGCTAACAAAAACGTAATGGGCCAGCGAATAAAAGCCCACAAATTCAGCCCAATCATTTGAAGGCTGAAGCGGGCTAAGCTAAAGAGTCCGGCCTTTCACTCTTTCGCACTGCAAAGTCAAAATTGTTTTTGTTCTTACATCAGTTTCAGAGAGAATACAATTTGACAGTTTGACCACTTCAGTACACTGGCTAATATGTAGGTAAATTATTGAAACTTTATTAATAGTGTAGTGGAGTAGAAGTTGTTTTTACTTTTTACAGCAACTGCAAAAAGTAAAAAACAGCTTTTGAATGGAGAATTTTGACCAGTCTTTGTTCCTTTTTATATTCTTCTTTTTATTTTAATTTTCCAATTATAAATGGAATATAATAAAGAAAGGAGAAATTAAATTCGCAAGTTGCACTTTGCTGCTTTGCACTTGTTCTTCATTTTGGTGTACTAATAAATTTTTTTAGAAAAAAGAATGAACGTATAGTATTACTTATAACAAATACAATGATATTTGTTTTGTTAGAAATAAAAATTAAATTCATCTCAATTGGACATGTCATTTTTGAACGGTTGGATATAAATTAAAATATTATATTTCTATGGTGTTTAATTTAATTTTTTAATTTAAGCAAAAAATGTAATATACTTTTGGATTTCGACGTTTCGTTATTATAAATATTATCCATTTACGATTTTTCTAAATTTTATTAAATTATTTGGTGTGGGTCCCGTCTGGCATCCATATGTTCCAGGCCCAGCACCATCTAGGGTTACAAAAAATATAGAATATTCCGAAACTACCCCTACCATAAAAACCTAGATATTTTTTTTTATCTACTTCCCAAGGAAGGATCAACGAGAATTGAAAAGCTAATCCAACGGTCCAAACTTGCTGGGCCAGAATCCCTAACCCTTCGATCAAATTTCTAATATAAGTACCCCTCTAAACCCCCTTCATGCCGAAATCACTGAGAGGCGCAAAGAGTGTGGGAGAGAGCGATTTCTTCATTCTCTCTCAGGGTTAGGGTTTCTGTCTGCTTCTTTTAGGGTTTGTGAGGATGAGCGACAGGTTGACAGGGAAGGTCAAGTGGTTCAATGAAACCAAGGGTTTCGGGTTCATAACCCCCGACGATGGTGGCGACGATCTGTTTGTTCACCAGTCCTCGATCCGATCTGAGGGCTTCCGCAGCCTAGGTGACGGTGAGGAGGTGGAGTTCCAGATCGAGAATGGAAACGACGGCCGCACCAAAGCCGTTGATGTCACTGGACCGAACGGTGAACCTGTTCAGGGAAGCACCCGCGGAGCTGGCGGTGGAGGTGGTGGTGGGGGTGGTAGAGGTCCTCGTGGAGGCGGAGGTAGCTACGGGGGTGGTAGCTACGGTGGGGGTGGTGGTTATGGTGGAGGAGGATATGGTGGTGGTGGGAGATCTGATCGTGGAGGCGGTGGAGGCTATGGTGGCGGCGGCGGTGGCGGTGGAGGCTGTTATTCTTGTGGTGAGTCGGGCCATATGGCTAGGGATTGTCCTCAGGGTGGTGGTGGCGGCGGAGGCCGTTATGGAGGTGGAGGCAGTGGTGGAGGCCGTTATTCAAGTGGCGGCGGCGGTGGGGGTGGCGGTGGTGGCTGCTTCAACTGTGGGGGTACTGGTCACTATGCTAGGGAGTGCCCAAACGCTGCTCGTTGAGTGAAGGAGGTTGGTTGGTTGAGTGTGTGTCTACTACACATTTGACCGACTTCTTTCTTTTAGTCTTTGGGTTTTGCTTTAGTTTTCTTGCTTGGTACTTTATTTTTGATCTGGTTTCTTAGGCTTTTTAATTTGGTATCGTATGAACTTCCTATGGTTTATGGCATGGCTTTTGTTTCAGTAAGAGATGAGTTGGTGATGGGAAAAATGGTTTTTGTGAGCTCTCTCTGTAATCAAGTGTTTATACACAGAAATATATACATGCTGGTTTGGTCTAATTGTTTTGAGGTTTCTATAATCTTTAGTTTGTTTGATTTCTGTGTTATTCAATTGCGTTGCCCATAATTGTTTGATTTTATTTTTATGCTATACTGGGTTGCTGAAAATCAATGGATGAAGGCCTCACTCACATAGAATAGACATATGCTTTGTCCTCCCAGTGTTTCTCATGAAACAATGACATTGTTCGTGTTGTATTTTTTAATTATTTGTAGCGAGACAGAGAGGCTATTGTTTGCTCTCATGTCTATGAATTCAGTTGTATCTCAACGTTCCTAATTATATTTCTAAACCACTTCTTGAGTCAACTGGTTTCATTACTGGATATATTATGGTGGTTGTTTTCTCTTATTCGGACTTGTGATCAGGTACTTGAATGAGTTTTGTTTAAGGGATATGTATGAGTTAAGAACATAATTGTCAATATAACCACCTCACTAGCTCAATGGGACTGGGACATTGAGCACTTGAACAAACAATTAAAGCCGGTGGCATGTTCCCCATCTTTTGGTGAAAATAGAGAACAGAGTTTGCAAGTTGGGAAAATAGGGTGTGATTTTGGGAGACAACTGATAGGAGGATTCAAAAAAATATTTACTGGTTATTAGATACTCAGCTTGGCTCTGTTTAGACACTTTAGATGAGGGGCAACTCCAAGGGAGGTCTCAAATGGGTATGCATACCCATTTCAGAGGTGTTGGCTGGCGTCTGAGGTTTTGGCAAGGCAACAGAGGTCTCAGATGTAGTCGGATTTTTGTGAACTCATATGTGCTTTACAAATTTATAAACTTGGAGAGGAGAGTAAGTCGGTTTGCAAAAAACAGCTGGAGTTCATAACCTTTGGGGTTACTTTGCCATTTCCTTACTCCAAGCAGTCGTCCAAGCTCGATCGGGGTCTTCGTCCGATAGAGTGGCTGCGGTTGGGTTTGGGTGTGAGAGTCCGTTATTGTGTGTGAGAGAGGCGATAGAAGGTAGATGGTTTATTTGTATTTTTTCAAGTTTTTCATGAATTCAACTTCAGCTTCTAGACTTTTTTTAATTCATCGTTTTCTTCTTCGCAAAATTTTTGTTTTTTTCAATTACACCCGTCATTTCAGGTTTTCATACCCCCTTAATTAGAATAATGCTTGAGACCCTCAAAAAGTGATCCCCATTTAATATGAAATGTTGGATGTGAAGTGGGCTCAATATTTGTGTTTTTAATCAATGACTATTTTAATACCACATAGATTTGAGGGACTTTTGAGGATCAAATTTTGAGGGTCTCTAACATTGTCCCCTTAATTATTTTGTTCTACAAAATTCATGGACCGAATCAATCTACTCATGGGCCCATGGATTAAAATATATGGATAAATTATATGAGAACTCATTTTATACCTATACCTTTGGTGTTGGAGTGGATTTTTGTCAAAATAATGTCATTGGCATGTAAATCTTTTAGATTATGTATAGTAGAATTTAGATACCCCATTATAGAACTACTTGTTGGAGTTGCTCTAACAAAGCTGCAACTCCAACAAAGGTGGATAGAGACGGGACCATACTGGGGGGTTCAGGGTTCTTGTCATGTTCTCTGGCTTGACTTATTTCCTCGCGTGTCTAGAGTCTAGACTCGCAAACACTATTGCGTTCCAAAAGTTGCTGCGCTGCTACACAAACAAAGGTGGGCGTGGTTTGCTTTTGGAGTAGGTTGGTGTAAGAACAGCACTTCCACTACAAGTCAATGACTTGGCCTACAGATATACCCACTCACATTTCTGGTTTGTGATACTGTACAAAGGTCATTGTAGAGCTGGTGTTTTATGTGGCCCATGGGCCTGAGATTTGGGCTTTGCTTTTTGCAGTATATCTATATGATATGGGCCCATTGGGCTCTCAAGCTAATGGGCCATAAAAGGAAGTTATTGCTTTGGGTCTTTGTTTAAGAGGCCCCGCCTTGAGGAGCCCATCATCTTTGTTTCCTCTCTTCGTCAATGGTAGCGTAGATTCCTAGAAGTATTATTTTTTTCTCTTTTTAGAAGAAAGAAATCTTGAAACGTTACCGAGGAGTCAACTGCCAAAAGCCGGGAAAATCCAAACGGAAAGGAGTAAACGGCAATGAACAGAAAAATGAAAAGACATCCAAACACGGCCTTCTCCTTTCGCAAGAAAAGTAAAGTTCTTGGTATCGCACTCAAATCGCATCACTTTCTTGAATTCATGAATCTTCATTGTTCTTCTCCACAATGGATCGTCGTCGTCTCCTCAGCGTCATCGTTTTGACTCTCCTCTCCATCTCTCACTTCTCAGGTAAAATCACTTAACTGCCTCTGCTTCTCCTACTATTCACCGATCCTTCACTGATTCATTTGTTTGCTTTGCTGTAATGTAATTTTGACACTCACAGAAGTACAGTCGGCGACCTTCAAGATCGTCAACAAGTGCCGGAACACGATATGGCCCGGTTTACTTTCCGGCGCCAACACCGCGCAGCTCTCCACCACTGGTTTTGCTCTAGAAGCTGGTAAGTCCAAGACCATACCCATACCCAGAGCATGGTCGGGCAGGATATGGGCCCGGACCCACTGTTCTCGAGACTCCGCTGGAAAATTCGTCTGCGCGACTGCTGATTGTGGGTCCGGAAATCTAGCATGCGGCGGAAGCGGAGCCAAGCCGCCTGCCACGCTGGCTGAGTTCACTCTCAACGGTGCCGGAGGACTCGATTTCTACGACGTTTCTTTAGTGGATGGATATAACCTCCCGGTGCTTGTGGTCCCCAAGAAGATTACGAAAGGTCTTTGCGGCGCTACAGGATGTCTCATCGACCTTAACGGTGCCTGCCCGGCTGAATTAAGGGTGGCGCGTGAGAATGGGAGTGCGAGTGTGGCCTGCAGAAGCGCGTGTGAGGCCTTTGGGGATCCGAGCTATTGCTGTAGCGGCGCTTACTCAACTCCTGACACGTGTCCGCCTTCTCCATACTCATTGTTCTTCAAGAACGCGTGCCCACGCGCGTATAGCTACGCGTATGATGACAAGACTAGCACGTACACCTGCGCTTCCGCCAACTACGTTATCATCTTCTGCCCTCCACCATATACCAGGTGAAATAATTTACCCAATTTGTGTTCATAAGTGAAATTAAGAAACTGGGTGAATTGAATTGTCTCTGTTTTATAGGCATGTGAATGACTGAGTTATACCCGATTACTCTTTGGATTCCGGGTGTATTATTAACTAGCGTCACAGGCCATTGGGTTTCTTCTGGCAGCAGACTTATGGAACAGTGCACCCATGATACCTCGACTTGGGTATGGGTATCGGATATGTATCAGTGTCAAGTGTCAGACTCTTCAATTTGAAAATTGATGGGTACATGGACACTGTCCAAAAACTAGGATATTGGTATGTGGACTTCGTCCAAAACTAGGATACGGGTGTGTGGGTACGTTATCTTAATACGTGTTAGGATTTACCTTGAGAGTTCAATCAACATGGTATCAGCTTAGGATGCAAGAGCGTCTGGAGTTTTTAGTCAAATGATAATATTCTTTTGTGTAATCTGTTTATGAATACCATTGTAGTTAGCTGCGAGAGAGGATGGCAAGTCATACTCTTTTGAAGGTTTTTCTCTTATTCTTGAGGCACGCGTGCGAATTTGAGTAGATGTGCAGTTTTCTGTCTTTTATGAAGCCCAAAACCTTTGTTTGTCCCTGTGGTCCTCCAGCCTGACCTATAAAATGTGTTGAATTTTTTCTCTTTTATATATTATTAAGCATTTGTATCAATTCTCATACTACATCTTTAAAGGATTCAACCAGGGAAAGAATCGACAAGATAACTTGGATAATTGATAGATGTTGGTATGCAAGTGGGCAGAGAAGACATTCACTTGCCTTTTTACGCCACAGACGGGCAAAGATTTTTAGAAATCTTGTGATAAGAATCATGGTGAACTCTTGGGAAGAAACATTAGGCTCCTAAAGTTTTAGGGAAAACCAATAAGAGACGAGGAGCTGAAGATTTAATACTCGTCATCACTTGTTGGCTGATTTAGATGGCATAGTGTTGCTCAGTACATTAGATTTAATCACTGCAGAGGCTTTCTTCTTTTTTTTGGGTGGCATCCCTTGGTATTCTACATATATGTATGTGTGAAACTATGAACCTTGTGGGCTTAGGCGGCGAAATCGTAGCTTTCTTGCATGATTAAGAGAAATGACTTGATAGCGCTGAGTATGTCATTAACATGTATATGCATTGTGAGTCAAATTGCAGCCAAAAATTGTTGGGAGCACGGCAAGATGGGGCGCAGCTTCCTCTAGTGAATAAGACGACAATTTACATAGCAAGCCACCATGCCAACGCTGCTTCATCTTCAGGTCCGGTCCAAGCACAGTTTATTGCTGGTGCAGCCTCTAGTGTAGTGGCTCTTTTGCTGTTTTGGCCACTTTTATTTAACTTGTGATGTGACTAACATTGGCGGGAACCATTCCAGGCAGATAGTAGAACAAATTCCATCTGAAGAACCGGATTCAGATGGACAAGCTTTCGGCCTCACCCAGGCTCTCTCTCTCTACTGTCAAAAGACATGCATCATGGAGGATTACATGGAGATTGATCAAATCTGGTGACAGTTCAGAAAATGCCATGAGATTGTACATACCTTCCCTTTCATTAGTATTATACTTTTATCACTCCATTTCGTGTAGATAGATATAGGCCATGAAGTTTTTGTATGTTATTACTCTTACTATGATGTTACTGCCCAATTCTGAATACTAAAAACAATGTATTTGATAATAGCAGGCGTGGATTGTGATGTAGCCCGACTATTGGTTTTGTTTCTGTTGAAGCATTTTTGCCCTTAAAAGGTATAACTATATGAGTGGGAACATTCTTGAGTTCTTGTTTATTTACCTCTTGGTCTACTTTATTCCAGTATGGTTGTAATTCATAGTATATATACGCAAAATAAGTGCTTTTGAGCAGGGTTTTTCCTTTACCTGTATATCTAGTCAGGTCCCAGGCTCTGTTAATGGGCCATAAATGAAGGTTGTGGCTTTGGGTCTTTGTTTAAGGGGCATATCCTGAAGAGCCCATGGGTTTTGTGATAGGATTTGTTCCGTCAAGTCATTTTTACTAAATATGCAAAACAGTTCCTGACAAGAGAGATCTCCCTGATTCTTTTTTAGTAACCGAGAGCGAATCAAATAAGTTTGTCCCTCGGATATCAAATATGGATATAAACTCGAGCCATCCGTCTCACTCGCACACTTGAAGAAATGTTAAGTTGAGCCAAAGCCAACGTGTGGCCGGACCAGCCTATTGATCTAGTTCTATTCCCTTATGAGTGCTGAATAGGTATATGAAGAGGAATATAACAATTTGTCAAATATACTAAACTGAGCCTCTCAATATAAAATTTTGTAGGGCCTGGGAGATTTTGGTGGTGGTGGGTGTTTGTTTTTGACAAAAAGGAGAAACAGATAGGAGACAAAAGGAGAGATAAATCTGCACAACCCATCAAGAAGAATCATACCCATAATTCACCTTTTCCTCAAAATATGACCTGGTGGGTTAGTGGTTTCCCTAAACTTGGATCTTGATGAGGCAGGAAAAAACACAAAACAAACACAAAAGCTGTATTATTTACTACATATTTGAATGTTAAAGAACTCATTGAAATCTCTGTTCAAGTAAAATCTCTTTAACCATGCTTGTTTTTCTCCTTCAAATTTCAAATTTTCCCATCACTTCAACTCTCAAGCATGGAAAGTTACTTGAAACAAATCATAAGCTAAATTTCTTAGCCTTACAATAATCCATGAAAGGTCACTTTGTCATCAAAGGGAAGGGCGCAGTAACTTTCACTAAAGAATATAGGAAAGACTTGTTTTTTCCTTATATTCCTCTTATTGAGCAGTGCGATTTCAAAAACTTTTCGGTCAAAAATTGGGGTGAATGGTCGTGTGGGTGTGGACCTCCCACTCCCAATGATGTTATAACTTTTACACAAGAGACACTGACACATGCCAACCTTATAATATATACACTGGTTACGTTCCAACACACATTGAAACGACTAGTCCTTTTTAAAAAAAAAAGAAAAGAGTAGCCTTTGCTATTACCAATCTCTTCATAACTTTGACCCAACCTAACACTCATAAGTTTTAGGCCTTAACTTTATATCATCATTTGTCAAGCTCACCCGCCAAACCTTTCAAATCCTCTCAATCTCTCAATACGACAATACCATTCTCCCTCTCCCATGTAGGCAAATTGTTAACAGAACCCTAAGCCCAGACGATAGGCATTTTGAGAAATCGATATAGTGATAGGAAGTCTATATTCGTAAATAGATTACATAAAATCATAAACAACCCCAAAAAAAAATTCTTATGAGTGCTACCTCCGAACCCTCACATCATTTTTATGTCTTTAGTGATTTCAATTTATAGGTCCATTACTGTGCGTGAGAGTTTAACTATTCGAGTTTAATCTCATATTAAATGTTCGGAGGATAATCTTATATGATATCGTTGTACGAATAGCTCGATAATAATCTAATTATATTCTGAGCTATGTTTTCAATTATTCTATTTCGAAATTTTGCTGCTTTTATTTAAATAAACTAAAAAAATAAAAATCAATGCATGAAAAGGAGAGAAGAAAGAGTGCGGGCATCCAATGCTTTTGCCATAATTGTATTAACCGGGGCAACGGACACCCTAGGCCCTGTTAAGCTTACGGTGACGTGGATTTGGAATAACAAATAAGGGCCTGGCCTCACATGACTAATAGGGTCCAATGTCAGCATAATCGAGTTACGTGGTAGGTCCTACGACTGATAAAGATTCGGTTCTTTTTTGACTTCTCTGTATTAATCCAACGGTGGCATAATTGGAAAGATTTGATCGGATGGCTCCAGATTTTTGGTTCTAGGGGGTTCACTGTCCTACCTTATGTCTCCCCATTCGTTCCTTCTCTCAACACTTTTTTTGTCGGTTTATGACCTCGCTCTGGCAGTCACTCCATTGTCCAGACTCCAGAGTCCCATTCCCCTGTTTTTTTTGTCACTGCTCACTCCTCAGTCACTGGTAGCTGCCTCCTCTCTGCGTGTAAAACTCCTGCATTGTCTCCATTTCCTCTGCTACAGCTGAAGAGGAAGGAAGAAGAGTAGATAGAGAAGCGCTGCCATATGGATCTCTCGTCATCTCTCGTTCTCAGCTTTGTTTTTCTACTTATAACTTCAAGAGGTATGTGTTAATACAAACTCACTCGCTTTTTTGCTTTGTTTCCTTACGTTTCTTTATCGTTTATCTAATTCTTTGCGCTCACACTAATAGACACTATTTCGCTGCTGCTTCAAGTTTCTTTAAAGATAACATTTTTGTTGTTTTTCCCTCCACGGGTTCTTCATTTTCTCAACTGAGTTTCTCGCAAAATCACGAACTTTCAGTCCAAGCTCTGTCTATTTACTCTGAGAGGTTCCTAAGGGTACTGTTGCTTTGTTTCATTTTGTAGGTGTGCAAGGTGCCACATTCACATTCGTCAACAGGTGCGAATACACTGTATGGCCAGGCATTCTTGCAAATGCTGGCAGTCCTAGACTTGACAGCACCGGATTCGAGCTCCCCAAGGACTCTTCCCGTTCCTTCCAAGCCCCAACTGGCTGGTCTGGTCGTTTCTGGGCCCGAACAGGTTGCAACTTCGACGGATCCCTATCCGGTTCCTGCCAAACTGGAGACTGCGGCTCTGGTCAAGTCGAGTGCAACGGACTCGGAGCAGCTCCACCCGCCACGCTAGCGGAGTTCACTCTCGGAACTGGCGGGCAGGACTTTTATGATGTCAGCCTCGTCGACGGGTACAACCTACCCATGATCGTCGAAGGCTCTGGCGGGTCGGGTCTCTGCGCGTCTACCGGGTGCACGACGGATCTGAACAGTCAGTGCCCGCAAGAGTTGCGAGTCGGTGAAGGAGACGCCTGTAAGAGCGCTTGCGAGGCTTTTGGATCCCCAGAGTACTGCTGTAGCGGCGCGTACAACACACCCAGTACGTGCCGGCCGTCCGTTTACTCCGAAATGTTTAAGGCCGCGTGTCCCCGCTCGTATAGCTACGCCTACGATGACGCCACTAGTACTTTCACTTGCTCCGGTGCCGACTATACGGTGACGTTTTGCCCTTCCTCTCCAAGGTAAAAGAAAGAAGTTCATTAATTATCCCTGCAGACTGCAGAGTAGTAATTGTATGATTATTATAAATTTTGTTTTGCAGTCAGAAATCTTCAAGCTATGCAACACCATCAACAGGAACATCTCAGGGTTCAGGGGGAGAGTCACAGCCCGGTTATGGGTTCACCTATTCTGGGTCAGGGTCGGGGTCGGGGTCGGGGACAATGTCCGGGTCAGGGTCTGGTGAAGGAGAGACAATGCTGGCAGATGGGTCATGGTTAGCTGGTTTGGCAATGGGAGATTCATCAAGAACAACAGCCTCGCAATCGTTAATTGTTGTGGCTTTTGGATCACTATCTCTGATCATACTCTGCTTTTTCTACTTGTAGCAGCATCTCTGTTTAGTTCATGTTTTTTGTAAGTTTAATGTGAATTTTTTTACAGTCTATGCAGCAGCCTTGATTGGGGGTGGGTGTGTCTGTCTTTTGCCTCTGTTGGAAAAGCTGGAAAGATTCTTGGTCCAGTTTGTAGAACCACCCGCTTCAAAGATATGCTCTGAAAAGTGTTTTGATATGGTTTTGGTAATATTAGGAAATCAGGATGATTGATGAAGAAGAGTTCCTTGATTTTGGTATTTAGTATTGTTTGCATTTGCTTTTTTGCAATTGCAAGCGATTTGTGTAATGTGAATACATAGTAGGGGTTTGTTGGCTGCTTAGATCTTGAGAGATGGACCACTTTGCTGAATTTGCAAGTTTTTGTCTGGACTTTTTGACAAAGATGAGGATTTTTTAAGGCCAAATAATGGGTGCTTACTATTTGATTCCAACTGAAGTTGAAAAGGTGATTACTTTTAAAAGAAAATGACTCAAAATCAGTAAGAAAACAACTGCAAATATTGTTTCTTTGTATATATAATCCATAGGGAATAAAGTCAAGCGATGGGATCATGTTTTTTTTGATACTTTATTTCATCTGGGTGGCTTCTAATCGGTGATTTTGTTGCTTTTCAGCCTCCAATTTCTTGAGAATCCTACCTACTAGTGATCTATATCAATTATAAAGTGACTGATCTAGATTTAGGTGATCCAGAGACTTCTCTGTTTATCCATGATTCAAACCATATTGACCTTTCATACACATTTTAGATTGGTTGTAAGACTGATGTTAATTTCGAGTTCTGATATTGTACCTAACATGTAAGTGCAACTCCAATGATAAAAAAAATATCAAACACTTCAAAACCATTATCTCTTCTCATCTTTCCTAGATGACATAATTTAATTGGGTAAGTGGGTCTTGCAATGTAAACTATTCATCAACACATCGTACTTTTCAACACTTTATACTCATTTTCTCTATTTTCTCTCTCTTTCTTTTCATCATCTCTCTCTTCGCTATTCATCAACTATATAAATACTCTCATATTTCATTTTCCACAACAACCTATAAAACAAGTGTCATTATCAAGAAAGTATTATCTCATGTGTTTTCAAGTGTTCATTTGCATCTATTGTAGAGCTCTAACATTCTAAATTTTCCATAAAATTCACTTTCAACACTTGAAAAATAGGTTTAAAGTCTCTCATTGGACATGCTCTAAGTACCGGTGACCACGAACGAGAGAGGTAGTTCTGATATAACATCTAAGAGAGAGGAGAAGAGAGAATATAATTTAAGGAAATTTAGAGTTTGTGCACAAGTTTTATCGTTGTGTATGCTTAGACTGTTGTTAATTTCAAGTTCTGATATTCTACCTAACATCTAAGCACAGGTGACCGGAGCTGAGCAGATCTTTAGCAGCATGAACATTGATAGTAACATCTTCAGGCCTAACAGAAGAAAAATAATAAGTAAAACAATCTAACTTGACAAGCAATGAACTTGACCTTTCTCTTGGCAGATTGAACCAAATGATCTATTCTGCTTTTCTGGGCCTTAAAAGTATTTGAAGAGGCAGAGCCAATTCTGAAGAAGCCAGTTTGGTTTATGTAGCCAATGTGAATTGTCCTTGCAGAAACCAAATGATCAAAGCATTGTTGTCTTCGATAGTTTGATCTCCATTAATAATAATGATTATGAAGCAAGAATTTCAAATTTTATTTTGACTTTTGATCAACAGAGTAGAATATAATGCCAGGCAATATGATTTTCTTCAATAAATTATAATATTACAAAGCTTTGGTCCTGAGTGAGATATTGTAAATTAACTTTTGACTTTTATTACAAAGTTAGGTCCTTTTTATTTACTGGATTCATTTTTCAATCTCTCTGAAATGTTGTTTACCCTGTTTGGCAAAAAGAAAAAAAATCTTACCGGAAAAACGAGAACAAGAGTGATTTTTTTGTTGCTTCCTTTCCAGTCACAGAGCACTAAAATTCACTAATTTTTGTCTACTGTTCTGAAAGTACAAACCGAGCAAACCAACCGGTCTACGAACTCGCGTCACGGTCAACAGATAACTAGATAAGCTCCATAACAATCTCTGCAACATCCTTTACCTTGTCTGTGAAACTCCCTCCTCCTCTCTATCTCTGTTTCGTCTGTGATGGAGACTAGCGAAGAGAACAACAAACCCAATTACCTCTACGAGTCCCCTTCTTCACCAACTCAACCCTTGCTCTCTAAACCACCGCACTTTCAATCCCCGATCGAAGAACCCACGACCCACGTTGACCCAGAACCACCGGATGGAGACCCGACCCAGTACCTGCAGATCTCCTACAACTACGGGCCGAGACCTTTCAAGGACCTCGCTTTCCTCATCCTCTTCGTTCTCTTCGTGCTCGTCACTTTCGGTTTCGGCATCTTCTGCGTCTTCCACAGAAACACCAATTACGCAAATCTTTCCTCTTATAGTTACGATGCCAGGTCGACTTCTTGTGTCAAAGACTCGTCATCGTCGAATCGTGAGGAGCAATTTTTCCAGTACTTGTTGTTTTATTCTAGCTCGAGTTCGGTTGTTCTGAAGAATTTGATATGGACGCTTGGAATTACGTTGATTTTGAGTGTGCCCATTTGTTTTCTACTCCTTTTGTTGCTTAAGCATTACGCCAAACAGCTTGTCTACGTCTGTCTCCCTTTCTTTGTTGTAATACCCATCTTTTTCAATGTGTATTGGTTCGTCGCCTGCACAGTTAGCTCCACTTGTAGCGACTCCTTCCCTTTGGTGTACAGGATTTTGGTGCTTGTGTTTGTGTTTCTCGTGATTGGGGTAATTGTCTGGATTTTCGTGGCTAATTGGCACCGAATTGAGTTGACTGTGAGGATAATTGGGGTTGCATCTGATGCCTTATCAAAGAATCTGGGATTGTTTCTTGTGTTGCCACTTTTAACACTGGCTCTTGTGGCCTATTATGCTCCAATTGTGGTGTTTTTGGTATTTGCAAGATTAAACGGAAAGATTGTACCGAAAGAATCAAATGCAGAGTACACTTGTGTTTGGGAGCAAGATAGCTGGGTCCCTGCTTACTTTGCTTTGGCAATATTGACGATGTTGTGGTCTTTTACAGTAATGGTGGAAGCTCAGGTTTATGTTATCAGTGGGACTATTGCACAATGGTACTTCACAAAGGAGGATTCAGCTCCTAAGCGAAGCATAAGAAGTTCCTTGAGGTGATTGCCTGCTATTTCTTTCTTGTATTAAGCAACAATTATCTATTTTTATTGGTTTCCATGTATACTTGCATTGAACTTGTCTGTGATTCCTAGTTGTTAGTCTAATTATGTTTGACTCATTAGATGAACTAATAGTGAATCTGAATGAATTATAGATTGCACTAGGACTTTGGGAGATATTGCTGATTGGTATATAGAAACTCTTGAAATTTTTATGTAAGCTTAAATTTAACTTGGATAGATTTCTCTTTGAGGGAATGGATCATCCATCCCCTTGCCCGGCTCCCTGGTTTTGCTTGTTCCAATTTGAGCTTTAGCTAGGAATGGATCATCTTCATGCATGGAAGTTGTACTGATATGATATCCCGCAGAAATTTTGAGACACGGTCATAGTTTGAATCCCCTTTACTTCTGTTTAAATGCCCAACTATGAAACTTGAGTCTTGCAAAAGTTGTTTTTGTATGGAGGTTGATATGGTGGAGAGATGATAATGGAGGCCTCCTTTTTTCCTATCTCTTGAATAGGAAGATGCAGGGTGAGGGTTTGATATTTGTATTGTGAAAGCTGAAAGTAGATCATATTCCAGACACCTGATCAAATTGATCAGGTCGTGCAAGATAAAGGCTCAAGATTCAAGTATAGCTCCTATTGCCTATATAGTTGTGATGTCTTTATAGACTATTCATGATGGCTCGAGTTTGAGATTGGATGAGTGATTGTGTGAGGCTTGGCATGGGCTGATTCCCACATTGGTAATGTCTTTGGTTGAACTGGCCTACATGAGGTGATTCTATGGAGCTCCAATTGTTAAGGATAGCATATGGTTGGCAAGTTAGATGGGAACTGTCAAATATTGTTAGCTTGGTGGCTTGAGTATGTAATACTGAAATGTGTGTGCTCTGGTTACTGAACAGCTTGACATGCGTATTAGCGCATGCGAGCGTAACTTACAGTACTCTTCACCTTCATTTACAAATAAACTGCAGCGATCAGGGTTGTAGATCTTCCTAGTTATAGTTGGAACAAGTATAACTCCTCTTTTGGCCACAACGTGTCTCATTTTGGTCGTGACAAACTGCTTGTCTGTTGGAAGCGCACATCATCTTGTATTACTGTACATTTTTCTTTTGAGATTGTCATGCTGGAGAATGTTTGTGTTTCTATCATATTTGAATTTGGTCTGAGAGCTTGTTGTTTCTATAGCAAATAGCAAGATATTAATTTATTGAGAATGTCAAATTGCGTTTCTATGGAGCTACATGAAGTAATTCTGTGGAGCTTCAATTGCCCAGACTAAACTCTAAATCAGTCTTGTGTGTCCTGCTCATTACTTGTTAATTCCCTTTAAAGAATCTATTATGCCTCCCGTCGCTGATCATTTAAAGAAAGTGGAGTTTTTGGAGTAGGTTCCTTTAAGGTGCCATTGATTTTTTTTTTTGTTTCAAAATGTTTTATATACTGGATGATCTCCTTAGCATATTTCTAATAGCAGTTGCACATTCAAAATAATCAATGATTGAAATATTCCTCCAATACTTTTTGTATTTTTTTGATTCTGCTCTTACTTTGTTCTGTGCTTAGATATGGTGATTTTTCAGACATCTTGCTCTTGAAAATTGTAGTGAAAGTATGTTCTTTTAGATTATTTTGAATGGCTATTTCAGACATATGTCCATTTTTAAATTCAAACATTGCTATGTCTCCACCATTTTTCCTAGTCTGCAAGTTTACGAACTTCCTCAGAAATAGTGGTCCTCTTCCTATACATAGTAGCAAGCTCACCCTTTGTTACAAACACTTGCAGAAATGCATTTGGCCCCTCTTTCGGGACTGTATGCCTCTCTGGGCTACTTATATGTGTTGTTCGTGTGGTGCGAGCTGCCGTTGATAGTGCAAGAGAAGAAGCTCCAGGGATAGTGAATCATATTTTGCGGTGTTGTGTTAATGCCTTGCTGTCGGCAATAGATTTTCTTAACAAGTTCACAATCAACTTTGCTGCGATAACTGGTGAAGCTTACTGCAGATCCGCAAGAATGACCTATGAACTTTTAAAGCGTAATCTTCTCTCAGCCGTTATTGTGGAGATCGTTTCCACTCGATTGTTGGCTGGAATTACTTATGTGCTTTCAGCAGTATATGCAGTTGCAGTAAGTATATATTTAAATTTCTCATTCTTTCTACTCCATTATATTATTGAGACCAGGCAGACGTTATGGAAAGTCGTTGCAAGAAAGCCTTACCTGCAATTGGACTATGGTATCTTTTTCTGGATAAATGACCCTTAATGGATCTAACAATGACCGTAAATGATGAACAGGCATGGGCTATCTTGAAGGGCGTGAGCAATCTTGGAGTTGACACATACTTTGTGGCTGTTCTTGCGTGGGTGCTCCTAATAGCGGTGCTGAGTTTCTTTGTCCACGTGCTCGACAATGTGATCGACACTGTTTATGTTTGCTACGCCATTGATAAGGACAGTGGGGAGGTTTATAAGCAAGACGTTCATGAAGTTTATGTTCACCTACCCATCAGTAGAAACCAAAGGTCCTCTCTAGGCCGTAGAACTCTTGGTGTATAAATGAACCTTTTTCATGTGTTGGTGGTGGTCATATTTGTTTTCTGTATAATGTTGGAAGTACCAATTGGCAAACTCTGTTATTTTGTACATTTTTTGAGGCTTGTTCAGTAATAAAGAGCTTAGTTACTAGTGAAGTTGACCATCACAAAAGACCATGCTTTTAGTGAAAGCTAAAAAAATGTTCATTTTTGTACATCAGTATTTGCACTGTCAACGCAAAAGAAAAGTTTATCACATGACAACAAGATAAGTTGGGTCAAAACTCAACGCTTGACTACAATGGTATTGCTTCCAGTGATACACATCATTTGACCCCAAGGGATGGACTTTTAGCTCAGTAGCTGCACCCCAAACAGGATTTCCAGAAGAAAAGGAAAAGCTTTGGAAGCTGATTTGGTTTAAAAAAAATAAAAATGGAAGGAAAAGCTTTGAGGTTGCTGTGATGACAAAGGAGCATGGACTACACCAGCTCGAAGAGGCTAAAATCGATGCCATTGTTGCAGAGATTGAAGCGGAGAAAGCTGCAGCTGAGGCTGCAAAGAAGGCCCATCCAAGAGAAACCTAGTTCTACTGCAGCTGTTTAGAATGGACAAGCACATTTTGAATTATTGGGTTTCTATTTCATATATTCTCCTCTCTTAAATGGTCTTTTAACATCTTTTGACTCTTGTTGTACTTTGAACTTGATTTCAGGGCTTCTTCCATCCCCTCTCTTTTGGTGTTACGTAGTGATTAGTTTGTCAAGACAGGTAAACCATGCTTTTCTTTGTAGTTGGATGCAAATTGGTATTGGTGGATCAGGATCTTGCCTGGCAATTTCTTCTTCCTCATTGCTTTCCCTTCTAGGGATCTTGCTTGCCGAGCTTTGTCTCGGGAGTTTTGAGTTTATGCATGTGGGGTCCGTACTACAACCGTTCAGAGATTTCTGGGGATCGACGGCTACCTAACCACATAATATCATATCCTCCCCTATCTATCTATCTATCTATCTAGAACCTCCATGCCTTTAATGCTTATCTCTCTCCCCTGTAGTTAACTAATTATTGATCATCATTTACGGTACACACACACATAGCTACCGAACTCTCCTACCAGCCAACTTTCTTATATTTTACTCTTTGGGTTATATGCGCACTGCGCACCATGCGTGTATAATTAGATTTATTATTTCTATTAACACTTTACTCAAATTTGATTGTTTTTATTAGCACTTTACGAGATTTTTTGAGTTAGAACATAGACAGTCCATTCTTTTCTTTTTCTTTTTTTTTACAAGGAAAAGGGATGGGGAGGTTCGAACTCGAGATCTTTATGAGATATCACACATATGAGTGCCATATGAGTTATTTGTGTTCTCAACATAGACAATTTACTTTAATTGATCTTAACTCCATCAAATTTAATTAGGTGGGAATAATTGAATTTATTGAAAATATCTTAAAGTGTAAATATATATATATATATTTTTGGTGCACACCCATATATCATATGTGAAAAAAAGAAGAAATAATTAGTAACTTTTTTTTTCTTTTAAAAATAAAAGGAAATAGGACAAATGGAGGGATAAGACTATGGACGGGGCGATAAGAGAGCAGGACACGGGTGTGATGGGGACGGAGGGTGAACCACAAAGCTCGTAAGATAAGAGAGGCCGAGAAGGGTGACTGTGACTCTGAGTGGGGGGCCCACCGCCGCAACCGAGCACATGAAGGAGACGTTGGACGGCTGCCAACCACCACCCAAAAGCGGAGGAGTTGGTAGGGGGAACTGTTGGATTTGGACATTTCCTTCTTGTTCCTAAATACACCCAACCTGACCTTTTAATTACAACGGTGCCATTCTTCCCATGAAAATTGAGAACCCTAATTTATAACTTCATTTTACCCTCAAAATCATGTGAACTATTGGATGTTAAAGATACTCTACATGCATATTTAT
Organism: Tripterygium wilfordii; assembly: GCF_013401445.1. NCBI lineage: Eukaryota > Viridiplantae > Streptophyta > Magnoliopsida > Celastrales > Celastraceae > Tripterygium > Tripterygium wilfordii. The sequence goes on along the minus strand of NC_052233.1, from coordinate 11,446,062 downwards.
AATCAATGATTATCCCACATGCAACATGTATAGATTTGGGATAAAATGAACAAAAGAAGTTGGGAGTTCAAATTTCCCAACTAAAAAAAAAATTAATCTCCACCCAACTTATTCACTAATAGATGATTAATTTCATTTTGTAACCCAAATTGCAAATAATATCTATCTATCTACCTAACTAACTAATGTAATATAATAGATAATGCAAATGCAATCTATGTATGGTTTTTCTACATATTGAAGAAGTAGTAGTAGCACCTCACAATGCCTTTAAGATGTGTGGATAGTACATGAGAAAGAAGGAAAAAAAAAAGTCACACCCACTTGGCACAAACCCTACTTGCTCTTTAAAGAAATTAAGTCACATGTAAGTAAGCTCTTCAAGAATCTAATAATGCAAAGAATTGGACCAATTCTAGTGAAAGAATGAAAACAAAATTTTAAAAAAATATCATGGAAGCTTCTATTGTCTGCCTAACACCTTTGAAAAATAGAGTAAAAAAACACAAAGGGTGAATGATTGAAATGGGTCTTGTTTCCAAGTGTCCTTTCTCATCGTCATCTTTTGTTAATTTCTTTCTTATTTTAGGGTTTCTTTTCAAATATTGTCTTAAATATTAAGTTGTTGGTTAATCATCGTCATCATCATCCGATCCTGACTAAAGTTTTTCTGTTACTACCAACTAGTTTTCTAATAATAATTAAGCTTAATATTAAGATTAATCTTAATTACATAGACTAGATTGTTGAACTCAATGTATATTATGTTGATTGAATGGTGGTATTTCAGCATTTGCACATAACTTGGTCAAGTCACATGCATGGTGTTGTAAAAGTCCCCATTTGGGATTTGGGTTTGATTGCACTAGTAGTGAGTTACTTACTCAACAAATATATATAGACACATACACAAACACACTAGACACTAAAAAACAGAAGGGAGTGTGGTGATGACTTGATGATCCCAGTTAATTTAATGTTCCAAATCTTGATTTGTTTGAATTTAAAATAGGTTAGATAAAGACATCATATATATATATATATATATATATATATATTTTCATTTGGCTTGATATCATGAACTTTTGCTACCTACTATTGTTTCTAGAAACAATCTATAACTAATCCTTTGTTTCTTTTAATGATGGATTATATTTGGGTCCTCAAGTCAACAACTTTGGGAAACCCATCTCATTCTATTGGTTTAAATAGCTTATTGTCACCAATTGCCCAAAAATTTGTAACTATTATTTTTTGAGTTATAGCCTCACATTGGACTTTCTTTAATCTTAAATATGTCTTCACAAATTTTTAATAAATTTAATCCCTTTTATAAGTTCACAATTCAATTTTAATTGTTATTTCTTTTAACGAGCTTGAGTTTTTAAATCTCTAAATTTCAAAAATTTTCTAAATTATAATTACCTGGTACGTGTGAAATGTAGGGACTCCATATGCTCAAGGCAAAGTTTCATACATTCTTGTTATTAGAAGAAAAAAAAACCCTATTTTTTAATAACAAAAATGCTAATTTGAATTAGGGTTTTCCATGTGGTATTTCTATTTATTGAGGATTGGTTCGGTTGATATAATGGGCTTGAGCCATTAATGAGAGGTTGGTAGGGAGATAGTGGCACAACTTAAAAGGACAGTTCACAGTTGGGTAGTTCCTTCACGCCTTTTACATAAATAAAGTTTATGTCTTTGTCCTTTTTTATTATGGTGGAAGAGATAGGCTACCCACCACCTCCTCTTCTTCTCATCCTCCCACTGCTTATCCATTACCACCCTTAAATGAAATATCAACCCCCCACCTTTTTTTTCCCACAAAAGAAAAGACAAACTCATAAAGGAATCCAAAAAAAAAATTAAAAAGTAATTTAAAAAATAAGGGAAAATCAAAAAAATGTGACTCGGAAACCCTCATTGTCACATGATTTAACATGTAATAAAGAAGTGTGGTTTATATATATATATTGAAAAAGAAATATGCTTTTGGTAGATAATTTTGAGGGAGTTTTGGTTCTTCTATTTTTTTTCTTTATTTTAGGATTGTCTCAAGAAAATATATTAATTTCTGTTTAATTTGGAGAATATTGAAAAGTCATCATTTGTGGCTAAAAGAAGGATAGAAAAGCTAATGTAGATTTATTATTAATTAATAGAGATTCTGCAATATTAATTATGTTTTTATCTGTAAGGATAGAGACCAAAAACAGATTCTCACATAAAGGAACAAGTTAAGATAAATATTCAAGGCAAAAAAAGAAAAACAGAGGAGAACAGATCATATTCCAACCAACCCAGAAACATTCATAAACAATTAGTTATCGATTAATTTCACTACTATATGTATCATCATATGCTATATATATATATTATTAATTATGTTTTTATCTGTAGGGATAGAGAGCAAAAACATATTCTCACATGAAGGAACAAGTTAAGATAAATATTCAAGGGAAAAAAAACAGAGGAGAGCAGATCATGCTCTAACCAACCCAAAAACATTCAGAAACAATTAGTTATCAATTAATTTCACTACTATATGTATCATCATTGCTATATATATATATTATTAATTAACAATTATACAAATTAGAGGAAACAAGAAGAGAAAAGTAGAGAATTTAGTTTTTTGAAACAAATATGACAATGGTGATGCTCTGTTTCTCAATTACTCTGCATTCTCTCTGTTCCAGCTTTCATGGGTTTTTTTACACTATTTTTACTTCATCTCCAAGCTTATAGAGTCTAAAACCCCACTTTTCAATCCTAAGAAGTCATAGCCATTAAAATTACTGCCATTGCTGCTCCCAATTCCACCATTACAACTGCAATCTCTGCTGTTATTTAACCCCAAACTGCAAGCAAAGCAAGGACTAGTGCTCCTCCCTCTAGTCTTAATATTCACTGGCTGATCAGTGTCTGTATGGTGTGGAGGACTAATTCTAAGCTCCAAATTCAAATCAGGACATCTTTCTTCAACTGGGTTTGGCTCTTCTTTGCAAGAAATTAACCCACCACTTGTTTTCTTCTTTTGATCCAAATTTTCTTCTTTAGCAGCAAAAGAAATTGTTTTTGCTGCTGGTGATCCTTGTGCTGCTGATTGAGCCTCGTTGATCGGTCTATGAGTAGCAGGATCGATTCCTCTGTTCACGAGCTTCCTCCTTATGTGTGTGTTCCAGTAATTCTTAATCTCATTGTCTGTTCTTCCAGGCAATCTCCCAGCAATCAAAGACCATCTGCAATTCAAAAAAAATTAAAAAAACCAATGTCAATTTCAGACTCTTCAATGTCAAAATTAGTAAATTAGATGTTTTTCTTTTGCTTACTTGTTGCCAAGAAGGCTATGGAGTTTGATGATGAGTTCATCTTCTTCATCAGTGAAGTTACCTCTCTTAAGGTCAGGTCTTAAGTAATTGATCCATCGAAGTCTGCAACTTTTTCCACACCTTAGAAGACCAGCAGCTTTAGGCAGAGAACGCCAACACCCTTCACCATGAGCTCTTATATATGCAATTAATCGATCATCTTCTTCTTTGGTCCATGCCCCTTTGTTTGTGTGAGCTTTTTCACAACACGGAGACCTACCCATTATTGAAAAAGAGAAGAAACTACCTATAGAGATCTATCTTATTAGTGATGGGGTTAGAAATGGAGAGGCTCTGTTTTTTGTATTGGAGGAAGACTACTACTTCTTATTGGGAGGACTTAAGGTTTAGTTTATAGGCTTTTGACTCGAGAGAGAGAGAGAGAGAGAGAGAGAGGAGAGAGTGACCCTAATTGATGAGCTTCTAGATGTGGGTTGGTGAGGCAGGTTTGAGGGGTGCTGGCTGGTGGCCTCTATATATATTTGTAAGTCTTTTGTATTGTATATATAGACATGTGTGTGTGTGTAGTAGTAACGATAAGGTAACCTTCAGGTGGGTGTAAAGTAAGGGTATTGTAATTAATAATTCAATTAAGGTAAAGGTACTAAATAATGGCAAGAGACAAGCAAGCTAGGTGTGATATATGATCATTAAACAATAGTAGAAAACATATATTGGAATTTATGTCCTAACTTATATGAATTATTGATCTTGTTGTTGTAACTAACTCCAATATCTTTTATATGACCAATCACTCTTTCTTCTGTAAATTCTAATTTGGCATCTGTAGCACTTGTAGCAACCCCTAACATCTATTATATATACAACTAATTCTTGACTCTTAAGAAAACCCTCCACCATAGTGATGTAAAGATTGCATATATTGGTTTTTAATTGGTTTGAAGACCTAATGATGATGGCTTCTTTTAACAAATGTTGATTCAGGTTAGTTGTGAAGAAAATGTACTAGTGGGTTTGGCTAGTTTTGTGCATCTATGTACATAGAGATGGTAGTTGTTGTGGTCTTTTGGTTCTATTGGCACACACTATATGTATCATGCATGGGAGAGAGAGTGAGAGAGAGAGAGAGAGAGAGAGAGGGCTTCTAGAACGGATGGAGGTTGGACTTGAAGGGGGATGATGATCATGATGAAGAAATATGTGAGTGTGGTTGTTGTTCACCTTCCAACTTTTTCTCTAATTTTTTTTGGCCAAAACCTTGTGGTGCAAGTTTAGGCAACAAAAACAAAACAAGATAGCCTAGGAGGGTTAGAGGTTGGTTCAAACCTTTTGTTGTTTATCTCGTCTCCTAGATTTGTACATATCATTTGTTCCCCACCACCACAAATTTTTTAACCGAAAACAACTCAGTAGGCATGTTATTTGAATATCTATTAAGTCCAAAGTCTGGTTGGGCTAGGTACGCGCAAATCTACCCGACATGCTAGTTGAATCGAGACCCAACACAAACCACTTGAAAATAATGACGATAGGTTAGAATTGAACTCTCGATCTTTGACGAGATTCTTTATGCCCTACGTTTGGAGAAATAACCGCTTAGACTATAGCCAAATGGTTACACCACCACCAGACACATATCATGAAAACTCAAGTTGATGTCATGGCTTGAAGGATCATGGACAGAGCAGTTGTTTCACATATGACAGAGAGAGAGAGAGAGAGAGAGAGGAGGTCCACTTGTGGAAAAATCTCTTGCGTTTTACCTACTTCTTAACCCTTCTGTCCATGTTCAAATCCTTTGCTGGCTAGCACAATTTGATGTTGAATTCTCTGTGATCTTTTACTTTCTCTAAAAAGGATTTCTTTTCCTATTCTTCGCACAAAACCCAACTAACCCTTGCTTATCCAGGCTATCAAAAGATTAAGCTAAACAACAAATAACATAGTACAACATTCCTTACTAAAATTTAAAAGAAGAGACAATTGAAGAACATACATAGAATTGTCATTAAAAACAAGGAATTTGATGAGTTCTGCATATTCACCATGGTTGGACTGAATTACAAACCCTAACACACCTAACAGAGTAGATGATACATCAATCAACACGCATAAACTACACGCATTAATTGATGATGCCTTTCTGGTTTCAATTAACACAGTAATCCAAAACAGAGTTAGGTTTGTTTGGAATCTGTTGATTGGTATAAAAGGTCTCCATCTTAGCCGGTAAGCACTCCAAATGCACATACCCACATGAGAATAAAGGGAGTTTTACTTATAAAAACAATCCCAAAAACTGCTAATTACCTAATTGTGTAAAAGACTTGATTGGGTAATAAAAGATAATGATACTAATTAGAGCATTAGAAATCTCTCAACCCAGATGACACTTATGTGTATGACAAATCAACCACGAGAATCACACGACTTTGTTGATCGAGAGAAACTTGAACTTTTCTTATAAATCACATCATTTGATGTTATCCAACCAATATGTGATTATACAAAAATTATTTAAAAAAAAAAAAAAGAGTGGTGACACAGCCAGCACAGCAACACGTGGATGTCATGTGCTTAGGTATTTAACAAGACATCTCGTGGGGTTGTCCTAAAACCCCCTTTACCTACCCCTTTTTGGTTCTGTCTTCCCCATGTGGGGCTCCCTCAATTCAATGACCCACATTAGGATAATAATAATGCTTCAACAGACACTTTTGAATCTACCAAACAAATTGAAAGTATTGGAGGATTTGCATTATTGGCTCCAGATACCAAACTGAGATACAAAGCATTACTTTTTCAACCTCTTTTAAGGCTATACTACACCTTCATCACCTGTTAACTAGGATCTGAACCTAAATTAAACAATGAATTAGGTCATCCTGTCTTTAAGATTAGCTTTTGGTACAAAAACTAAAGAGATTAGTCAATCTCAACAAAAGATGGATCACATGTAAGAGTTACAATGACTAACCCTAATAAAGAATTGCAGAGAGAAGGAGCACTATTGATAATTATAATAGTGAGAGTACAGTTCAAAGATATGGTTGCTGCCTAACTAATAACAAGTATTAATGATGATGATGAGACTACAGTACCAACTTAAGTCATGGATTGCTTTTCATCAAAAATTAAAAACCCTAAGATAGGTGTACGTACCTAACCATGTGCACAAACCTTAATTTAAGGTGCACCACATACGAGTTAAAAGATTTTAAAAAATCTCACACCGATTTGGTGTAAGTCAATGATGTAGTTTATAAGTGCGAACCCAACCTCATCACTTGACTAGAGCTTGGACAATACCTCCACTTGTTGGGCCTCAGCGTGGATTGAACCCAAAGTACCTCTATCACCTCATTCTTCACATCACTCCCAATTTCTTCAAATTACAAAACTTGCAGCAAGTAAAAATGCATAGATATGCATCCATGGCATACAGAGAGATTCATTCAAATTATAGAAAAAATTTGGCATATATTTCTGAAATAAAATAATTTATATAATTATAAGTCAATTATTTCTCAGACATCCATTAAAGCTCTGGCATTGTCATGTATATATAAACAAATAAACCGACCAAGTGCAAAAAAATAATATCCCAGAAAACTTGAGATTCAATAAAGTGACACATGAGACAAGTCTTCATCTTATGGACTCTATTTACAATCATTAAGTAGATTATTTAGGGGTTCTAGCTGTTTTATTTGATAATTCGTTCCAATCTTAAGCAACAAGAAACTTTAGAATTAAGATGACGGTGAGTTTCTCAGAACTCTTGTCATCAATCCCCTGAATATGAATATAAGAGTTCATCTAGCTGTCATGAATCATCAGTAAGGAATGTATTATTGCCATATTAAATGGGTAACTCCTTGGCTGCAAAAATACACTAACTCGCAATGATTCACAACCAGATTACCATTTACTTCGCTCTCTTGCGAACTTCGTACAAATAGCTCAGGACGACCACAGCAGCGGCCACTGCAACTCCAAATGCACTTTGTGCCAATGTCTTGGTGTCAGTTGTAATTGCCTTGGAGGCAGAGGAGCGAGGAGTAAATCCTAGTTCTGAAAGTTTCTTATGAGATTCAGCATAGTCTCGAAAGAACGCATCCTCGTCCTGCGATCCAAAAAATTGGGAAAAACATGTGAAAAACATGATCAGATGTAATTTACCAGTGCCAAGGACGGCATAACAAAGCACCACGAAGTTGGACTATTACATATTACTCTACAACTTACATACAGATCAATAAATACAGGAAAACAGAAAATAGGACTTAGCAATTTCTTGCTTCGTAATTCACCTACAGTCCATAGCTGTGCATGTGAGCAAGCAGTAAGCCAGCCTGGGAGATATTAAATTAGGATCCAATGAAATGCAGACCAAACAAATTAGGATTACATGAAACCAAAGTGTGAATGCAATATTCTTTATGAAAAAAGCTTTTACAGTAAGATCCAGTTACTACGACAACTTCCAATTATTAACCTTACTGAGAGGAGAGGAGAGGGGGGGGGGGGGGGGTGGTTGGGTGAGGCAACTTTGTTTAGCCATTGATATTAAAACTGACCAGCAGGTCCAGCACAAATTGTCTTCAAACCCATATTCCAAAAGATTCTTTTAGGTCTTTAGTAGCATTAAGCGACTTTTTTTTCTTCATGTTTTCCTTATTAAGTCAATGTTAGGTCCTCAAATTGGGTTCAATGAGGCCCAACCTCGGAGAGGTTCCACGTCTCCAAAAGGAAAAAAGAGTCAATATTACCTTTGCATACAGCTCAACATAGCGGTGGAACTCAGGATCATCCAACAACGCCTTGTCGGTGGGAAGTTTTAAAAGACCCTCTGACTCCCCTTTCAGCAATTCCCTGGCATCAATTGTAGTTATGCACAGAATCAGTTAAATGTTTATTCTTCAAACTAAAAAGATTGTTAAAAAAATGCTCGGTAATGTTCTAATTAGCTGAGTTAACACTTATTCTTACACAAAATATGAGTTGTCAAACTTTAAAGGCTCCACAGTCCAAGGGCCCTCGAAACCTGATCTTTCGGGATGTGCCCTTCCCTACAATATTGCAGCCAACAGAAAAGTATAATTTCGTATCTTTAGTCAAAGAATCATATATAGAAAAATGTTGCAAAGAGAAATACCAGAGTATGGCCCCCAGATAGTGCCACAATATCCTTGTTTGACAGACCCATCCGGTAAAAGATGTTCTTTAAATGTGGGGCACCTACAACCAAAAGACACAAGTGTATATTCAAATTTCAACTTTAACACAAAATTGTATAAAAGCACAAAATTTGAGATCGTGAAAATACAAGCATGTGATAAAGTGTTCTTCCATGCTTTTCACAAAACTTTGTAGAATAAGTTAATAGAGGATGACAAATCTAAAGAAGTCAGTAATTTTACAAATTGGGACTGTATTCTCACATTGGATATTTTTAAAAGATGTCCTATAAGCTGAAATCCCCCTTACATGGGCAAGGAGGAAAGACGGAGAAGCACTTTTAGAAGACTCAGATCTTTCTTTAGTAGATCAAATATATATTTTGTTAAAAAGGGCCTCACTCCCAAGAAATGCTTCAACATTTTCTTCAGAGAGTTACAGAAAGAACTAGAAAATTTAAGTACCTTCCTTGGCATTAGGAAGTCGCCCCTCCTTCGGAGAAACCTTAGAATCCTATAGACAGGCATGCATGATATATCAACAGAAAATGAGTTGGCATAAGCTTTATTTTCAAGAAATCCCAAGATACTTACCTTTCTACCAGGAAAAAAGTCAATTGTGGGACCCCCAGTGACCTCAACTGCAACAACACCTGCAAGCTAAAAACACAAGCAATGGATCATCAGTCAGTTTATTACACAGTAGAATGACCAAAGTGGTTCCTAAATCATAAACCATCTCCTATCTTTGAGAGTGTTGACACCTAAGACTGTTTTAAGCTTCATTCATCAGTCAGGAACCTCTCCATATAAAACTTAAAACTTGGCATATGTTTTCTATCACTCAACTTCTGCTTCGTATAGTTCAGGTTTTTGATATCCTTGCAAAAGAAGTAAGTAAACAAAAACTAAATAAACGAAAACAGGCCCATTTTTCATTTTGTATGACGAGAATTGACGAAAAGAACATGTACAATTGCTCCACTCTAAACATTACTCATGATTTACCCAGGGGATAAGCTTCTTATTCTTTCAATATCTTTCATTACTTTTTTTCACCAGCACTTTCATGCCAAGCCAAAAACATAATTGACATTTGGGGTTGTGGGTGGGGGGGATATAGAGCGTTACACTGAGAAATGAGCAAATTATACCCGCCTTACTATTGCTTTGAACTCATTAATTACCTGGTACAAATCAGCATAAGTAATCTTTGGATGTTTAGACTTCACTTCCTCTGAAAGATTGAAAGGAAAAACAGTAAAACACCATTTAATAAATAAGCCAGATTCAATTGCCTTACACCATTCATCATCAAGCCTTTATGTCAAACAATTTGGAATAAATATGCTTCACAACTTACAATTTAACGTAAATGAACAGTGAAGCAAACATTGGACCATAGAAGTTAGAGCAGAAAGTTTGAAGGTCCAACAAGAGAACATGATCAGTTAAAACATGCCTCTCTAAAGCAATCCATCCACTACGGCATTCTCAAAACAATACAAGAACCGATCAAATGCAGTTACTCTCATTTCAACAGGAACAAGAAATTGTTGATAGATAAAAGACATGGGGAAGGAAAATCTCACCAACCAGCTTTGGTAGATCATAAAAAATTTCCATGGGTCATAACCAAACAGAGTGACTGATCTTATTACACTGTGATTTACATTGGCTCCGCTGGTCATACCCTAGTGAAAATGTTAACCAAAAAATTTTGGCACTCCTGTCAGGATAATATCAATTCTCCCCTTGGTGATCGTGAAACACAAAATTGCTTCAAAACACATACATTAAAACATGTCTACACTGCTACACATATATATACGCACAAACCTCCATCCCGCATACTTGCATGTATGTTTATAGATTTTATGTTCAATTTGATAATATCCACCAACGCAAGTAAATACCAGAAAATTTGAAAAACAAGAGCAAGGATGCTTACCGCAGAAATCAAGAGCAATTTTCAAGCCGTTATTAGAACCATGAGAGTACTCCTCTTCGTTCCTTATCGAACCATTCGGCCCTCCAGTGTTCGTGCTCTTGTCATAGGTCCCCGCGTCGTGCCAGCTTCAAACAAAATAATCAGTACATGAGTTTTCCTTTCTCGCCCTTTCTCAGGAAACAAACAAAGATAGAGTGAGAGAGAGAGGGGTTTTCTTACGCTAAACGGAGCATGATAGGAGCGCAGTTCTTGCTGGCGATTAGAGCTCGAAGATCGCGACGAGCCTTGTCGATCTCCTTGACGTAGTCTGTATCAACGACGGGTAACGCCATCGCAACTACTCCGGGAGCTTCTTGTTCTGTTTGGTTTCTGATGCAGAACAAATAAATGGTTGGAGCCAAGAAGAATGTGACCAATGACCAACCAATTGCACGAGTTTGGATAGGCCTGTGAGAGTGAGGACTGACCGACTGACGATCGCACACGGCGAAGGCCAGGCCCATCTCGTAATGCTAAAATCATTACGTGGCAGATAGATGCTAAAACCTTAGGGGATGGGGGGCTGGAATTCCTGGAATGTTTCTAATCTCAACCATCTATGTCATCTAATGGTTCATTTTATTGACACGTAACCATTTTTACCCGTCTCTCAGAAACCGGAATTCCTTCTCCCCTCCCCTTCTGGATCTTTGACCAAGGCATCGGAAGCGATATTAGTCACATCCCATGAATTATCATGATCGTATTGATCCTGCTACATCATCAAGTCATCGTTTAACCTCACAGCATATGATTGTGATTCTTATGGTATACCACATCAGCGTATTTGTACTTCTGAATATTTTTTCATCGGTGTGATATGATCGTATCTAAACCGCTGAATATTTTCTTGTCATGACATGCTTGATCCACTGAATATTTCCACTCGCAAACACAATCCTCTATTAGCAGAATACTACATCAAAGTTTCAAAATCATGTAGACCAGTGTTCCCAGATTTGGCAGTACTGTCAACTCTCATATATATCCTGTAACACCTCCACAGAGTCTGGAATAAAAACCAGAAAACAAAAAGGCATAGCAGGAACAAGGGAATATTTGAAATTGCATCATTATTACAACCCTGTACAATCAAATTTATATGGTAGAACAGCAGCATTTTTAAAACTTGAATTCACATCAAAATCCGAGTTCTCTTTTTCCGTCTCTGGAAAAATTAACAAGATAGAGAGCTCAAGTAGCAGTTCTCCATTGCAATTCGATCTGTAAACGGCCATTCTTTGAGTCTATGAGATGGTGCTTCTCATTGATTCGTTTGTTCGTGACGACATCTGCTAGACTAATATCAGCATAACCTAAACATTCCTGTCAAGAAAAAAATTTAGTTCGATTACTCCTTCTACAAATAAAGAAACCTTGAATGTAGAGTAAACCCTTATGGTAATAGTAGAGCACACAATTCAACTATACACGGTAATAGCAAGAGTAAATTCGACAACACTTTGAGTAAGCACAGCATGCTCTTCCATATTCAGAGAAAAGCAACCCAAGATGAAATTTAAAAAGTTTATGTTATCACATCGTAGGAATGGATTAAAGAGGAGCGATGTATGCTTTAGAGGGGTGGAGCGGTCCTGGTGTAATTTTGTGAGGTTTTGGTTTAATACCTTGTGTTTCTAGTCTAGAAGTGAGGATCAGCCGATCAAGGGGTCTGTGATGTTGTCGAGCGTTTAATTCATACTCTGTAACTCTGAGCTCTTGGGAACCTTCTTGGTGCCTAGGTTTTTGTTTATACATGCCTTTTTCCATTCAATTTTCTTTAATAAGTAGGAGCATGTGTTGCATTGCCAAAAGCATGCACAACAATGTTAAGATCTGTCAATCAAGAAAGGAGATAGATCTAGAGCAACATTACCCTCTAATCATCAAACATAAAATAACAATCTTTCCTTATTCAATTCATGTGACATGTGAAATGCACGAAGTGAAGTAAAAACTATGCAGATCTGTACCTTAGGATGCAACAGACCAATCCTTGAAGAGCTGCTAAGAACTTCCACGTGCATTTTATCATTAGTCGGAGGCTCTTCAAGTGTAAAGTGGAACTCCTCCTCCCATCTTGGATCTCTGTTCTTCTTCACATGCTGTGACAGCAAAATGACAATAGTCACCACAAATTTAATCCATTATAAAGTTTCATACTGCACACATTTTACATAATTCTGAAAGACAATACATTCACCACACCCTCCAATTGAAATTACAAGAAAAAATATGCCACCAGGGTATGAGGCCATTGCCTCAATATTTATATTTCCCACAGTATTAAAGCATTATCGATAATGGATGGATTCATAGAATCATTAAAGATTATCCACAAATAGTATATATTTGAGGGACAAACAAGGTTTCACGAACAAAATTCTAATATAATTAATTTGTGAACTTTTAAGAGATATATGAAGATTTCAAATTTACTACATTAGGTAAACAAAATCTAAACAACTTACGTGCACAATGCTCCTGCAGTGGGCATATTACTACATTCCCTTAGAAAAAAAATTATAGACACATGGAGAGATGTGCATCTTATAATCGTACCTTAGTTTTTCTTTCCTCGCCTCTAAATAGAAGCCTCACATACGGATTGGTGTGATGCTTTCCTTCAAGATCTTGAGCTTCATGGACTATAACCACTAGAAGGCCTCCACCATCAGGTGTTCCATCAGGAGCGTTTTGTACAGACTGAGAATCTTCAAAACCTTGGGGTAAGTCGTCCTCTTTGAAAGGTTTATATGTCAACTCCACAATGAGATGCCCGCGATGTTTTTCATTCTGAGGATCATCCACTACCATAGTTTTAAGGAGATCAAGGGTCATAACCTTTGGCTCATCTGGTGGTAGATCTTTCAAGGGAACCTCATTCATACCCATTTTATCATGTTTGCCAACCTGTGGAAAAGAATGCAAGACTTTAGATAAATCATAAATGAAAATATACAGATGACTAAAAAAAATTATACCTGCTCCCAATCATAAACACGAAGCTCCAAAACCTGGGACTGGGGATCTTTCACAACCAAATTGAACTCTTCATTCCATTCAGGATTCAAGTTCTTATGCTTCACAGTGGTCTTCTTTGATGGAAGCTTATCCTCAGTGAGTTTTACCTTCACATAAGGGTCTGATGCACCTAGAAGATCTTTCTTCTTCAGCTTCATTGCCCTTAGAACTTTGACATGGAGAATTCCTACTGGCCTCTTCAATGCCCTAAAAGGTCCATTAAGTTTAGTCAGCTATGACATTAAAATGAAAATTGAAGATATAATTTGGGGATGCTAAAACACACTTAGCCGGATCCAGAACTTGTACTTCTAGGGTTTTGGGCCACAGATACATGTTGGCAACCTGATCTTTAATGAGCTCCTGTAGAATAAACCTTTCTCACCATTACTATCATGAACCGTTCAAAATTTGATAAGACACAAATACAAAACAAAATATACTTTATGGTGGGTTGACAAATTACCAAAAGGCAAAATAAAGAAAAAGAATTTGTAAAATTCTTTGTTTAGTTACATGGAGAAAGTGGAGACTGGACAGTCAACAGAAGGCATTGGATAATCAAAATGCTCTTTAAATCTCACCTAATCCAGAAAAAAAGTTTGGCAAGCCAGGAAGAAAAATTGGAAAAATGTTTCCATTTTTTGTCTGTATGTTTTAGGGAAATTCTTAAATAACATACAATTCACCCTTCCTAACACAGATATACAAATGTTTGGCACACTTCCACGCTATGCCAAACATTATTCTATTAGCAGTCCCCCCACCCCCTCATATTAGCAACATAAGCATTCAACTCCAAATCTGTTTGATTTATATTGTCTTTCAAAAATGTTTAAAGAGAGGCCATCATAGACGCCGTATTATGAAGAGATGGTGAAGTACATCAGACCATCTTACTGATTAAAACTCAGATTCAAAATATAAATTGATCACACAAATTCGTACATTCACTCATGAAAGAAGTAAGATTACAGACAAATCATGGCTTCATCATGTTACTTTGCAGACATTCTATCCAGGCATTCATGTCTTATATAGAATTGAATTTCACTGTACAGTTTAGTGCCTTAAACCATACTTAAAAAGACAAAGTTGACAAAAGCCGTGCATAAGAAATTTAATGGTCAAGTAAACGGATATGGCAAGTGTTTCAAGGTATCTTACCTGTACAAACCTGTACAGACCAGGTATTGACATAAGATCCGCACCTATAAGCTTTAGTCCAAAGTCAACATGTGGCTGCAAAGTCAAGAGCAATCATGAAAAGAGAATGTAATAGAAGTGTTAAGTTATCTATCATCCTAATACTCAACTAAAGTTTCACGAACCCATATCGACTTATGAGTAGAAGAATTTATAATAATTGACCAAAAATTCTATTTTAAAAATAAGTCTCCAATGCTGATAAAGATGAAAATGAGTCTTTCAACTCCCTGGGAGCACTGAGCAATGTGGGGTGATTTTTTTCCCCCACAGGCAGAAGTCCTTTCATGTCTACTGTGACTGACAAGCATATTGCATACTAGAAATAAAATGGAATAACAGATCTACCGAGGTTATTTTCTACAAAATATCTCACTTACCTTCTCCATCAGCGACACATAGATTTTCGCAAAGCAAGGAAAACTAGGAACTAGGGGCTTCAATGTGATCCGTGGTGAAGCAAACACTTGTAAATCCACCACCTGTTAACAACCAGATACTGCTTAACTAACAAGCACCTACAGTCCCACCACATATACATACAAAATGCAAATAGGTAAGCAGATATTGTTGGCTGAAAAGGAGAATAATTGAACAACCTGGGCAGTTGCTTTCAAACCAAAAGCTGTAACAGCAACTGTGACATTAGGATTTCCAGCCCATTTTATTGAAGGTTCCATTATAAGCTCCTTCTCATCAGTGACATAAACTTTCATACCTATCAATATGAAGAGCACGTTACAAGCATATAGGTTACATGGCTCAAAACAATCAATCATATAGGTTCACATAAAAGCAATTTCACCCAGATGTAAACATGTAATGCAGTATTAAACAAGCAAGAACACGTCACGCTGCTCGGTACAAGATCTGGCACAGTGTGAACAAGTTTTCTTAGCTTACTTATGAAAGCGGTAGATCAAATCAAACATGGTACTGTATATTCTATATGTATGTATGTAAAATTAACTTTGAAAATACATTATTAGATAATATATTCAAAACAAGTCACTCCTCAGAAAATACATCATTTTCAATATCCTGAAGCAATTAAACCATGCATCAGTCTGCTTGTGCAGCCAGCAAGATATAAAAAAATTTCCAAGGGACTTCCTTAAATCACAAAAAAATTACATATAGTAGTCTTGGGAGCAAGTGAGCAACCAATTACACAATTCTGGAACATGTGTTTCATGACCAGAAAAAAATTCCCAATATGCAATTCGTCAGGATTAGGGTGATTTATGGCAAACCTAAATTATATACTCCATTGGCACCACTACATCACATTTGATGGTGTCACTGTTTCGACTTTCTAGCCGTAAAAGAAAAAACTTAAAAAAAAAAACACTTTCAGACAAATGAAAATAACAAAGAACATGACATTAAAGCACTTCAAAAACTAGCAACAACAGATCCTAAATGAAATCATTGTAAAGTAAGGGATGTACTTGAAATACTAACCTTGAAAAGTTGGAGGAAGGGAACCTAAGGTAAGTGTCTCAAATTCAACAGATTCGATTTTATATTTGGGAATTTGCTCAGCAATTATTGGTGTAGCAATATTCTTCACGGTCTTGCAAATGGCCTTTGTAAAAATGCACGACAAAGCTAAAAATCTTAATATAAAAGATAAGGAAAAGAAATAAGCTAGCTATAAATGCCGAGAGTATTTTTCGACATAGAAATCCAACCTTGTCAAGGTAAGGCCACATATATTCAATGAACTTGTTTAGCCAGTCGACCTTCACAAATGGAACCATCACAAGTGAAATTGTAGAAATACAATGCAGTCAATAGCGATTAGATGTCATAGAATGAAATGGCAGAAACAACATGAATGTACATACTCGATCATAGTCTGGATTTTTCACCCAAAGTGGAATCTCTGGAAGCATATGTTGTAAAGTTTCAGAGTCCTGCTCAACCAGTGGACGAATCTCAGGATCCTGAACAAGCAAAGAGCAAGCAGGGCTTCAGCAAATTCACCAGATCTAACCCCCCACCCACACACACACAAGAAAAAAGAGAGAAGAAAACCGCAGTGAAACCTTTATCATTAGTGTTAAGACGGGTCATGCCATCAATAGAGCAAGAAAAGAAGTTACACACTTACACTGAGACCTTATAGATTGAGTTTCTCATTAACTTACAGAAACATCCCAAATGTACTTTTGCAGATTATTCCTTGATATTTCAATTCATCTATTACCCTATTTTTACAATCCATTTTGGATGAACCCAACAAGCAACCAATGTAGCTTATTTTCCAAATCCATGTGCTGCTTTGTCAGTTCATATACTACCATAATAACCTTGAGGGGAATTGAGAAGGTTAAATTAGTTTACTAAGCTTTACTCTCCAGGTTTCTTAGCCTAACATGACCCCGGTATTAAGGAGGCACGTCCATGAACAAAAAAGGTATGCATCAACAATCACAAATTCAAAATTTTCATCTCTAAGAAAGGCCAAATACAAGCATCTAGCATTCTATGTAACAGTTACGAACCTCCAATTAACTGTGTCCCATACCCTGTAATTTCGAAATCATACGCTATATTCTATTGTTGAATCTAATTTAAACCGAATGACAACCCTGCATCCTTCCATTTTCTCAGCAACCATGGAGAAAAATACAAAAAACACAAAGGACGGATGGAAACGAGCATTGTATTGATCGACAATATAATTATAATGCCATTTCGATAGAATGCAGAAAAAAAAAAACAAGAGAAACACAGAGAAAGAGAGACACCTTCACATCGCTGGGCTGCAAATATATGAAAAGATAGTAGCCAACCCCGAGACCAAGGAAAATCCCAACTCCGAATCCACAAAAACCGAATATAGTGCTGAAGAACCCCATCGCCGGTGATTCTCTTGATCCACAATCCCCCCCCTCGAATTCTCCTTCAGATCATCACCAACTTCTCCGCTAAATTAAACAAAAATGTGAACTAAGACAAGAATTACTAGCACGAAATACCGTTCTTTGTTTTACGTGAAATGTCAATGCATTGGATGCATTGTACCGGCTGGCGATCCAAATTCGAAAACCAAACTTTTTCGTGTTTTCAGAAAAACAAACAAGTGTTATATACTTATATTCTTTGTTGCGGAGTGTGGGTCAGGGAGAGGATCGGATGGAGCCCGGCCTACTCGTATAGTACACGTAGCGGATAATCTACGCGATAGATTTTGATTGATTAGAACGTTTGGTTTTCTAGTCGGACACGGACTGTTCTTTTCGAGAAGTCACAGTAATCTGCCACGTCTCACGATGGTTTTCCATCTTTTTTGACCTTGGCCGTTCAATTATGTCCCGTTGGGCTATTTGAATGGGCTCAAAAATTTGTTCATCGTCCAGTTGGGTTATTTGAATGGGCTCAAAATTTGTTCATGGTTCCGTTGGGCTATTTTCCCTGCATGGATAAATGTAGGGATGGAAAAAAAAAGGGTTCCAAGTCAATACCAGCCACCAGGTCGAACGGGATAGGGGGACTGGAATTAACAAATGCAATGGTTGCTTATTTGCTGGACCAATAAAAATATTGACCCGGTCATATCTTTATTATATAAAAAGTCAAGTCAAACCCGTATTCTAATACAATCACATCATCAAAATACATATTTCAATACAACCACATCAACAAAACACAAATTTCTATATAATTTATCTTCCCACCCAACATGGAGGCCAACAACATTCTATTCCTCCATATCATCCACAACAAAACTACACAAAAATATCAAATATCAATACATCCACATCAACAAAACACTTATCCCAATACAGCCACATAAGCAAAACACATTTTACAATACAACCACATCAGCAAAAGACAACATCTTTGTTGGCCCAATGACACTTTACCATTGCATTTGCCCTTAGTCCAACTAATTCCACCAAATAATTGGTGGAATAATTCTAGCCAATTTTTTTTTCAAGTCGAACGATAGCATGGGTCCAAACTTTAATCGAGATTGAATTTTGGACGTACCAAATTGACAAAACTTGAATTGATTTAAATTTGGATAAATAAATTAGACTATAACCCAATCCGTGTTAAGGTTTGTTTGAATAAATAAATTGGATAAAAAAAATTTTGTGTTTGAATCTTAATTTTGAACATATACTTTATATTAAACTTGATTTAATTCGAGTAGTATAAATTTGATCATTTAGACGGGACATCACCCCTAGATAAAAGTTTTAAAAAAGTATATCCTAGATGGTCCATAGAGACTACCCTCTCCCAAGTAGCTGAGAGGTTGACCATTGATGTGGAGTTGTGGACAGCTGAACTTGATCCAGACGGACTAAAACGCAGACGTCTTCACCGCCATGCAACAAAAAGCCCGATTTCACTCCCTCATATATTCTTCTTCCTCCTTATAAAACATTATTATAAAACGATCTCCGCACCAAACCCAATTTCTCTCCCTTATTCCCTCGGTTCTCAGTAGGGTTGCTATTCTCTCTCTTCGTGAATCACAGAAAGAATTCGAAGAATTTGATTTGTGATTACTTTTCTTGTTCGAATCTTTTTGAAAGAATTTAGGGTTAAGGTTAAGCTGGTTGGTATTTGCTAGGGTTTGAGATTGGGGGGTCTTGGTATCAATTAAGCTGATTTTGATTAATTTTAATTAAGGGTTAGAATCAGATGTGGGGAGATTATCGATCTGGTGCCTCGTGATTGCGAGCGAGCCGTCAAATTGAGGGGTGGTTTGGTAATTGTATGGAAACTCGGAGCCGGAAGCGGGCGGAGGCCACTTCAACAGCGCCTTCTTCATCTTCCTCCGCTGGTCCAACCACCCGTTCTAATAAACAAGCTCGACTTTCTGCTACAGTGTCCTCCACCTCCTCTTCGTTCGCCAACGTAACGCCCACTCCCACCATTCGCTCCCGTGCATCATCTCGTTCTGCTACCGCCACTGCAGCTGCCACCAACGGTACTGCTCTCATGGACTCAACGGTTGATTCATCGTATGGGTCAAGACGTGATCGCCGGACTAGAAATTCTGATAGGGACGGTTCTGCCAGTAATGATAAAGGCAAAGAGAAAGAGCACGAAGTTAGGGGAAGAGATAGGGACCGGGACATAGAAAGGGAGGCCGAGAGAATGCTGGGTTTAAACATGGAATCTGGACACGGTGGGGATGACGATGATAACGACAGTGAGGGTGGAGTCGGGATATTGCACCAGAATCTGACATCTGCGAGTAGTGCGCTTCAAGGGCTGTTGAGGAAGCTTGGGGCTGGACTGGACGATCTGCTTCCATCTTCAGGTGTGGGCTCGGCTTCATCATCACACCAGAGCGGGAGGCTGAAGAAGATTCTGTCTGGATTGCGTGCTGACGGGGAGGAGGGGAAACAGGTTGAGGCATTAACCCAGCTTTGCGATTTGCTCTCTATTGGGACTGAAGACTCTCTTAGCACCTTTTCTGTGGACTCTTTTGTGCCGGTGCTTGTTGGACTGCTTAACCATGAGAGCAATCCTGACATCATGTTACTCGCCGCCAGGGCCCTTACTCATCTATGTGATGTGCTTCCGTCCTCTTGTGCTGCAGTGGTGCATTATGGGGCTGTTTCATGCTTTTGTGCAAGGTTGCTCACTATAGAGTACATGGACTTGGCTGAACAGGTTAGTAATGTTGAATGGAATTGTACGAAAGTTGATATTTAATTAAATATATTTCTGGTGGTCACTTTACTGGGAATGTAAAAAATGGTTGATGTTTTCAAGTAAATGTAAACTGTATTTGGTCCAAGCTTGCGTCCCTAGAAGGAATATGTCCTGGTCAGAATAAGAAAAAACAGGTTATTGCAATTTGCAAGTGGCAATAGTAGTTCTTAGATTTGGCTGGGACTATTGTTGATTTGTTGTGACGTGGAAATAAACAACTGTTTGGGTGTTACTTTTGCCCTTTATCATATGATGATATTAATGGTCTTTATGATCTATACAGTCTCTGCAAGCACTGAAGAAGATATCTCAGGAGCATCCAACTGCATGTCTGAGAGCTGGGGCTCTTATGGCTGTGCTTTCATATCTGGATTTCTTCTCCACCGGAGTCCAGGTAATCACTTGTGAAGTTTCAACTGTTTCAGTTGATCTTCTTTACTGAGAGACGAGCTCATTCTGCATCTTTGATTCTCATGAAATTCTCTTACTTTTTTTTTACCTTTTTATGTATTCTAATTAAGGTTCTTTATTTGTTATATTGTGTATTGTGCTTCAGCGAGTAGCATTGTCTACAGCAGCGAATATGTGTAAGAAACTGCCTTCAGATGCAGCTGACTTTGTGATGGAGGCTGTTCCCCTCTTGACAAATCTTCTCCAGTATCATGATTCAAAGGTTAGGATTTTACAACATGGTCATCATTTCGACAAACTGATGTTCCTCTCCTGTTAATCTCATACAAATTACTGTATTTGTAGGTTTTAGAGCATGCCTCCGTTTGCTTGACTAGAATAGCTGAAGCCTTCGCATCCTCTCCAGATAAATTAGATGAACTATGTAATCATGGATTGGTCACACAAGCTGCTTCTCTAATCTCCACCAGTAACTCTGGCGGGGGGCAGGCATCTCTCAGTGTGCCAACGTATACGGTAACTTCAAGTGATCTTTGATTTAATATTTTTCCTGCTTGAATGTTATTGTTCTGACTTTGGGGCATGCAGGGGCTGATACGGCTGCTTTCCAGTTGTGCAAGTGGGTCTCCCTTGGGAGCCAAAACCTTATTGCTTCTCGGTATCAGTGGAATTCTTAAAGATATTCTCTCAGGCTCTGGTGTTTCTGCTAATGCTTCTGTTTCACCAGCTTTAAGTCGACCAGCAGAGCAGGTACTTCCTGCGTTTTTTGTTAACATTTGTTTTATCTTCTTCCCCTCTGGCTGATGTATGCTGGGATTCAGTTGTTTTCTTCTTCCACAATTTCCTTTGCATTAATTATGCAATCTCTCTGTAATTACCAAGAACCTTATCTTAAAGCAAGACAATTAGCTCTTAAACTCTAAATTTTTATCTAATATATGAAGAGCTGAACTAAAAGGAAGCTGCTAAATAACTTTAGTTGTGTTTTGTTTATATGTTATTAGAATATTTCTAATTACCTTTTAAAATAGGTTTACTTAAGTAGGGATCTATATTTATGCTACCTCTGCTTGTGAACATCTGTAAGAACTGATGCCAGAAATTTTCTGATATTTATCTTGTGATGCTGGCAGTTGTTGAATGCTTTAAATGCTATGCAAACATGGCTAGTGAACTTGTCTCTTTGTAAACCTCAATCTTTCCTACAATTCTAA